>NC_136942.1:488607-498607 GCF_949987615.1 Pollachius pollachius | reverse complement strand
GACAATATAAGAATGATCTCCCTGGTCATCATGTTGACGAGCTGAAAACGAATAATTAATATTGAAATGATACATACATATACTGAACATATCCTCAGTATCATACAAAACAAGGCTTGTAAACTTGAGTTCTTAAACTTTATATTGTTTGTTAACGCTGTATCTCTTCATGTCTGAACTTCCTGTTTTACAGAAACACACACACGCAGACACACACACACAAACACATACACACACACACACATAAAATAATACACAAACACATACACACACACACACATCTAGTAAAACACCTAAACAAAGACACAGATATAAACAAACACACACACACACACACACACACACACACACACACACACAGTCTGTTGGGCTAGCCCCTACCAAAGCATGGCTGTCAGCAGCCGCCTCTGTTAGCTAAGCCAGGTGGATTATAGGCTGTTTTGTTCTAAAACTATCTGGGGGGGGGGGGGGGGGGGGGATTAGTGAAGGGTGTGGGCAGCATCTCTGCTGAGATTTGTGTGTGTGTGTGTGTGTGTGTGTGTGTGTGTCTGTGCTTTGCCAAGGCCCAAGGTGCTGGTGGAAGGGTTCCAGAAGGCTGTTGATCTCGCCTCAGCACCACGGGACGTGCACAGTGGCAGTCAGCTGTGTGTGTGTGTGTGTGTGTGTGTGTGTGTGTGTGTTCTATAATTTTGTATCGTTATTTCATTCAAATATTCACATTTACCATTTGGAGATTCCCATTTAACATTCAGAGATTTTTTCAATGCAACTCATATTGCATTGAAGTTGTTCACTGTTGTTGCTCTACTGAAACTTATGCACAAATCAATCTCACACAGACAGACAGACAGACAGACAGACAGCCAGACAGAGTGGCCCATCCACTCCATTTATTAACATTTTCCACAGACATGTAGATTTCCTGTATTTCCCAGCAGCACCAAGGGCATGTATGTGGCCTGAGAGGTCAGGGTATAGCCTACAGGTCTCAGTGACAGTGAGCTCATTCTATACGAGACAATGTATAATGGCACTGGTGGCGGCTTGGAAAAGGGTTTTCCTGTTGTGCTTCCGTTGATTGGACATCTGAGGAGCTCCAGTGATTGGAACAATGTTAATGTTGGGAGAGTGAGACGGCCAGGGGGTCAGGCCTAATGCCAGCCCCAGATTCCCACCGACAGCACAAATGCGGTCTGTTTCAGAGGGCTTTGTTGGGTGCAAGTGGAACTATGACTGCGCTTGTTGTTCAGGCAGTTTCCTACCAAATATGGAGAACGCTGCTGCGGCTACTTGTTGTGTTCCAGCTCGATAGAGCTGCGGGAGGAACCGCTCGTTTGAATGCAGTGAGCATTATTAGAGTTGTTCAGGGCAACATTGGATAGTGCACACCTGTTGCTTGCATGACATAACTCAGGATGTGTATCACACCAAACTAGATCCCGTGCATCGTCTCGATATTTGGTAGAGCAATAAACAGTATAAAAGTTGCTTGAACTGAAACACTGTATGTATTGGATGTTGATACAAGGTGTGTTCATCTTAACAACATGCCACACAGCCTTGAGGATATCTACTCAAGCGACCTTCTCTCGGTCAACAGTAGTGTGTGTGTGTGAGAGAGTGCTGCTGTTCCGCGCACGGCAGCACGGGGCGTGGGTCAGGTCTCTCCCTGCTGCGCACTAAAGCGCGTCTGTAGCGCGTAGGCTACAGTGAGGAGAATCAGCGCGCAACTGTCAACGAAAGTTCGCTCAGCCATCTCCCGCTAAACTGAAATGGGGGTCGAAAAGGAGAGATCGGACACGAGTATAATGATGGACGAAGACGAGTTCAACAGGTCGATAGAGCCAATGCTCTCCAAGAAAGGGAAGGTCTACGTGGAGGAGCCGGACCGAGATCCAAACGACATAAACGCGCACTTGAAGGTAAAGCGAAACTCCACATTGTGCCAGTGTGAATGAGATGCTGTTTGAACTAGACATATTATCACTTGTTTGAAATAGGTTTAAGAAACAATGCCCCCGCTGATCACAGAGATTACCCGTATTGTATTCCAGCCATGCGTAGCTAGACGCGTTTCCCCTGCGTTTTCATGTGCGCCGCACCAATACATCATCTCAGGCTCTCCAACATGTGTTATCGTTCATGTAAGCTGTGTTCATTGTCAAGCCCCCTCTCAATGTGTGATTGTTTTTGCTCGATTCAATCTCCTCAATGTGTTTGATCGGTCGAAGCCCCATTTGTCTGACAAGCAGTTTGATCACTCGACAGGTTGGCTTTGACGATGTGATCGCAGAGCCGCGCTCCACGCAGAGCTTCGACCGGGTCTGGATAGGAAGCCACGCTGTGTTCGAGCTCGCCAAATACATCTTCTACCGCGTACTGAGCACCCTGCTGGCTATCCCCATGGCCTTCCTGCTGGGGCTCGTCTTCGGGGTCATCAGCTGTATTCACATATGGTACGGCTAAAATTCAGCTTTGAGCCTGCCTTACGTGTGCCAGCTGCTCCACGCAGTATGGTGGTTGTTAGAGCTCTTGGCTCGATGCCGAGTGTTCCACTACGCTTCATTGCTTCGTATTTGTTATTGTCCCTTTAGATACAGGTTACCTCACTCCTGCAACCCCTAACAAGTGTTGCTGTTGCTCTTATTTGGATTATGATGACATGGCTGAATGGCATGACATTGCCACGTATAGAGTTATGCTCTGCAGTTGCCCACCGATTCTACAGGAAGGCAATGCACTTGGCTCCCATGCACTGCTCATTTTATACATTTGTATTACCTTTAGGAAAGAACGTGACGTTTAAACTTAACGCAAGCCCTCTAATGAAAGTTTGACTGAAATATGTCTCACCTGCGGTGTAAAAAAGGCCTTCATAACCTTAAGCAGACCGGATGAGTGGGGAGGCATTCTGGTCCTTCAGAAGCAGAGCTCAAGAGCTTCTCTAAGACGTGTGACATTCTTAGGATAGACTAAAGAACTTCAGGGTTACCTTCACATAACCGTTAGTCCTTCTGAGATACGTTTACCTATCCATCTGTCTGTCTGTCTGTCTGTCTGTCTGTCTGTCTGTCTATCTGTCGCTCTTTCTTTATCTCTCTCTCGTGCGCTCTCGCTCTCTCGCTCTATCTCTCTCTCTCTGCTAAAGGATTGATCCCCAGGTGGAAACATAATGTAGGGAACGATCAATAGAGGAGTGGATAAGGTGGGGTCGTAGCTAAAGGGCTGACCTTTGAACTTTGCGTGAAGAGAGCCAGTTGGTGGAAGAGAGCCATGCTCCAAACAACACAGGCAGGGTAAAGGCCACATGACTCAAAAGAGCTCCTATTTTGTCATGTAAACAACACTTTGTGAAGCCCTTGAATATGTGATGAAAAGAAAAAGATTGGCCATCAGTGATGAAAGTTATCTTCTGCATTTGAAGAATGACCCACTTTAGTCTTAAGTAACATACTTGACCTACTCCAGTGGTAAACTGTAAAACCCAGGCAACTCAAACACGAACATGGCTGGAAAATAGTGGCGGGAGCGTTCCTTCTGTAACTTTCAAATCTTTTCTGACGGTTAAAGATAGAGCAGGTTAATACGGCCACAAAGACATTGGGACTCCAATCTTTTGGTTTGGTTTTAATCAAGCCTGTGTCAGTTGGGCCAGTGCCAACATCACATGCTTTGGTTTACATTCCTCCAGGCATGGTTTCAACAGAACACGTCACTGAAGCCAATTTTGTAGCAGAGGCAGCAGATTTATTTGTACAGTTTCACGCCATAAATTAAAAAATTATGAGAATAGAAGTCAGAAAAACCACCAGTTCCCTCCTGCTCAGTTCTGTTCCTACATTTTAAATATTCTTAATGTCACTGTAAAGTCTGTGGTGGCGCATTTCCACTTGAGGGTGCGGGTCCGTTCGGTGAGGCCTGGTGGAGCAGCGAAGGTGTGGTTCGGCGCAGCTCAGTTACGGCTCGCGTTTCCACCGCTGACAGTACCCTCATGGTGGGGGGGGCGGGGTTTAAGCTGGATGGCGATAGCCGCGGCAGCTACGTTAGCATTGTGACCTCATAGAAGCCCGACATAGTGTAGCCTCCTAATAATTCCAAGGAAAAAGAAGAACGCGACACAATGAACAAAGATCAACAATGTAGGACGTCCAAGAAGGACGGCAAACTTTTGTGCAACATTTTCTTCCTTTCCGTTGTTCAGAGATACTTGGGTATTGTGTTTGTTGGTTAGTATCCCCAAGTCACACGGAAGTGCGATTCTGTCGACCAATCAACGGACGGCGTGCGTAGCTCAAACTTGCCGGCACCATTTCAGGCGTCTCAGTACCCCAACGGAGGAGTACTGTGAGACGAGTACGGCTCAGTCCGGGTAACGCCCACTTTTGGCGGTGTAAACGCGATCCGTGCCACACCTTAGCGAACTGAACCGACCCGCACCCTCCGGTGGAAACGCTCCATAGGATAGCCTCTCCAGGTCATCTAATAGCCTCGAATAATATCCTTGCATTACCTACAAAACACAACTGTACATCTACATGGTATTATATAAATAATATACGCAAATATAACACTATTTGGATTATGTAGCCAAACCCTAGCAGCATAAGCAGCCAAGCTACCTTGTCCCAATCCCCCAACATGCAACACTCTAAAGCCTCCATCCACCCAGACAGTACAAAGAGGTCACTCTTGCTTCACCTGGTGGAGGTTGACTTAAGAGTTCAACCACAAGACAAATATGTTAGCGGCACCCTGAGCTCAGACGAGATCATTGATCCTCGACACAGTACGCCTGTGTTTCGCCATCCTCCGGGTTGACCGTTGACCTTTGTCTTTCCAGGGTTGCCGTGCCGCTGATCCAGAGCTTCCTGATGGTGCTGCCATCTGCCCGGCTGGTGTGGAGGAGTCTGATGGACATGTTTGTGTCTCCACTCTGCAACAGCATGGGCAAGAGCCTGTCCTCAGTGCACGTTGAGACAACATATAACTGAATCCCCCCCCTCCCCTTTCCACCTCCTCCCACCTCCTCCTCCTCCTTCCGGAACCGATTCGGAACCGGCCCCAGAAGGGAACGGGTTAAAGTGATGTCTGAGCTGTGTTTGAGTCTATTTGCTCTTCGCAATGTACAGCTAGCCAAGTCGTAGCATGAAGGATCTATTCCAATCCCTGAGGAAGGGAGATACGTTTGCAAAATATTTACGTTGCTTTCCTTATATGCCCATTTGCCCATTATGACTTTTTGCAGCATAATCCACTACTTCCTTTAAATCCCCTTCTGACATTTTAGTCAAGAAACAACAATGATATCATGAGTATTTTTGGTTAAGACAGATAACAGTATGTCAATACAAGTTATCAACTCCCCTAGATTGCCAGTGATTTTACTTTCTGTGAACTGAAGTAAATTCCAGTCATTCCATGCGTTTGTGACTTTACAGAGGTGGATTGGGTGTCGGACTACAGAGTATAGAAGAACAGAGTTTTGCTGTTAGGGAATCTGAACTGAAGTTCAGTGAAACTGTTAGACAAGAGAGATTATATTTGTACATGCTGATCTTGCTTCTTACTTAAAGGGTAATTCCGGTGTAAAATGGATTTAGGATATGTTTTGTTTGATAACGAGTTGAAACGTTCGTTTTGGAGCACAAAAACCGCATATAGACACTTTCTTCAGTTGGCTGTTTTTAGCTGATTCTATCAAAACGCTATAAACTTGGAAAGATGGGGGCACTGGTTATTGTAAAAACTAAATCGCTATTTTAAACCACTTAAAAGGCTAAAAGTAGCCCGACACTTCTTTGGTAGTATAATAAGGGTCTTAACATATAAAACGAGGCATTGAGAACTTTGTAAGTGTACAGATTGTTTTTTAAAAATGAAATTTTATACACACAATACCATCAGTAGATCACCCGTCGACGCCATTTTGTTTTTAAGACTCGATAAGTAGATTGGCGAACACAGAGCTTGCGTGTTGCTGACGGATGTCACAATCTCTCTGTTTGCCACTGAAGAAAGCGTCTATATACGTTTTTTGTGCTCCAAAACGAACGTTTCAACTTGTTATCATACAAGACATATCCCAAATCCATTTTACACCGGAATTACCCTTTAAAGGAACTATTGTGCACATTCTGAGGCTTTTACCGAGAGGTGAAGTGGCTTTAGAGTAACATACTGAATTCTAGATGCTAAAATGTAGCTTTTTTGCACACACATTTACAGGCTTATTTTATGATCAATGATTGTTGGGTGCTGATGTCACAGTCCGTTGAAAGTGTAATGGGGCATTTGAGTTTGAGACAAGGTTACCCTAAAGGTAAAAGATTTAAATATTTCTTAAGATTTTATGAATTTTGTTGAATGACATCTAAAGTTTTGAATTCATCTGGATATTGATTCTTCCTTAAAAAATGGCCTTCTAATTTATTATTTTCTACAATCACTACCAAGTCTTAATTTACCGTAAAGACTTTAATCAAGTACCTATGGTCTCTAGATAATGTGTGTAACTACGGCTTTTTGTATTTTCTATGTAACTTGTGTGATACTGACCATCCAGGTACATTGCGGATGTTTGCATAGTGCCGCTTGCTTATGTGGCTTATCTGCAGTTAAAGACAATTCAGCAGTCATCACACAGTGGAATTAGAACGCCTCCTCCATGTCGAAGACTATATGAGTTGTGTCAGGTATTTGGAGTTTTTTGTAATTCAACCCAAGTCTTCCTATCAGCTGCCTTGTGGCACACTTCAAAGAGTGCCTTAGAATGATGTTGATGATGATAGTGACACAACAAGTCACATGTGACACAACAAGTCACATGTGACACAACAAGTCACATGTGACATACCCAGAGGGCTCTAACATCTCATCCATGCCTCTTGGACCACTGCCAAGACATATGTGTGTCAGTGTTCTGGTTGTAATTGTTTGGACGGGGTGTGTGTGCGTGTTTGTGTGTGCGTGCGTGTGTGTGTGTGTGTGTGTGTGTGTGTGTGTGTGTGTGTGTGTGTGTGTGTGTGTAGAAAACCTTCAAACACAACCTATCACTCCAATATTGTCAAATCTCTCAAAAGCAGTGGATTCAGCTCATGTATAATGCAAGGTGTATCGTTTTGAAAATGCATTTATTGAAGAACAAATCATCTATAAGCCGAGGGGGAGGGTTGTTCCCCCTGACTAAGTGTCTTCCTCCTTATTGGACAACCCAAATATGTCCTGACCCAAATAAATATTTGTATCATCAGAAGTTAATCCGTGAACTCTTCATTCTATTTCTCCTCCCCGACTTTGACAGGAGTGCATGGTAGGCATCTTGCTGCCAGATCATCTCACATAAATCGTGATTTACGTGAGATTGCTCAAGACACTTTCCTTGACAAATTGTAGCTCAATGGAAATATGACCAGGGGCTTTGCTGCTGGCCCGGCAGGTCTGTGCAGCGTTCTCTGCTCGGCCTACTGGCTTTGGTTCATAATGATTCCTCGCGCCCCCCCGTAATGCGCTTTGGACTGTTTTGATTTATCGACAGTGATGACAAATAAGACAGTCATACAGTAATGAAACAAGTAATTAATCATCATCATGAGGATTTATGTTGTTGTTGTTGCTATGGGGCTGTCGTATAACACTTTATTTATCCCAGAAGAAAAATTCAGGAAAATGCTAAATTGATGATTAGTATAAACATTTGAATATTCTCAACAGCCTATTGCATTTTATACCCGGGTCAAAAGCAAAACACATAGTATGCACACCGCGAGTCTAGATGGAACATTAACCGGGCGTTTCCCTCATTATTCTGAACAGAATAAGATGAACATGAAAGCTTGCCAGTCTAGACTCAGCACCATTAACACACAGTTTGATTCCCACCAAAGTCTCCGTTTACTCTAATTAGAAAGGAGTCGATGCAGGCCAGCGGATGTTCTCATGGAGCCAAACATCTTCAGACCCTATAGCTTCAGCCTTCAGGCGTTGCTGCATCCTCGAGACCAGTGTGTCAACAGATACTAATCTCATGAATCTCATGAGATTAGTATCTGTTGACACTCAAAGAACGACCACCCTCCGTGCTAAATTAACCATGCCACATGCGTACAAAACGAGTAGCCTAAACGATTTGTGAGGCTAACAGGTTTATGTAAATAGATCTCGAGGGACTTCTCCAGTTGATTTTGTACTCAGTTGTGCTTCGGAAGATTTACTGGATGGATGGATTTACTATGCACCATAGAAAAGTGCCAAATCCTCATCATACTTCCAATGACTGCCAAATCCAACAGACCAAATAGAGCATTTAGTAATATCACGTCAGTGTGTCGGCCACTCGTGCTTGGGCATGTTTTGATTGACAGGTTAATTGTGGGTTACGGTTTTGGGTCGACCGTTGCCGCCGCCCTCCACGCAAGGTGCCCCTTGACTGCGATGAGTCGCCCCTCGGACCCCAGCGCGCACGTAGGTTTCCCACCGGCGCTGCCATTATATGCGTGTCACGTAGCCTACGTAATAAAAAAAAAAAAGTCAGGGATTTAGTCATTAAACATTTTGGAAGAGCCTCCGTGGGAAGTCCGTGCGCCTCCTCACTTTAGCAGTTCACTTTATTGTCTCCTGGTCTGCACGGGACGCAGGGTTTACGCTTCAGGCACAGGGGCAGCATGACAGGCGGACTGAAGGACAGAGAAGCGGACGAGGTAGGCTACACATCCCAAAGTGGCACCTTCTCTTTTCAGGCATTTTGCAGCAGCGCGTGTGTGCGGGCTTATATCTTCAGCAGAAAAGCAATTTTCACACCAGTGTCAAATATTCTCACCGGCTATTTGACTTCTGATTGGTTGAATGCAAGCGAGTGACTTTAACCAGAAGCCAAACGACTTTCGAAACTTTACGAAGCTATTTTGCATTCTATATATATGGTAAGTTGGGTCGTTAAAAGCCCCGCACCTCCGGTTCGGACGAGATGGCCCGCGCAGCTGTCCCGTGTGAGGTATGGGAAAGCTCACTGGAACACACTTCATTCCCATGGGCGTGAGCGCGTATCGTCCCTCTTCGTCTTTGGTCACTCCTTATAAATTGATTGACCTGCGCATTTATCGATGACGTTGGCAAAAAAAACAACAACCGCGTTTTACCTCAAAAGAAAATAGGATTATTACAGTTAGATGACACTAGACGGACACATATGACGGGTAAACGCCAGTCATATCATTTGGAGAAAACTTTTATCATCGGCTGCTAACGCACTCATTGCTGGGCTACGACCCCTTGCGGCTCAAGTGGGATCTCCGTGATCGAGGGGTGTGGTGCCTTGTTTCGATTCGTTTAAAGCCATCCCTGGCTGGGGCAGCCTACTAACTGCTCTCCTGTCTCTATTCTCTCTCACTCAACCACACTCACACACTGCCCGGCCTCCCTCAATACTTTCTCTCCCGCCAACCGTCTCCCCTCCGGATTTAACAGGACTTTCTATCACCGTTCATCCGAAAGCAAGGGAACATATACAAACCCAACAATAAAGAGATGGAAAACGACAGTTTGAACGGGAAGACGATGGAGGACGTCCACACGAAAGAGATCGACCTGGTGAACCGGGACCCGAAGCGCATCAACGACGACGTTGTCAGGGTGAGCAAGACATTTTTTGTAACTTTTCTTTCCTACATGTAGACTTCGAGGGAACAGTTTACTTGAGATCCAATAGAAGGCTATACGTTCCGACAGTGTCAATCTTTAGTTGACAATCTCCATGTACAGACCGTTTTGGGTTACAGTGTCCATTTAGGTATTCCTTAAAAATAGGGTCGTGTCGACGAAATTTATTTTTGAACTTTCAGTTTGGAATACTATTATTATGCGTTTTAAAAATGCTGAAGGTCTTGATAATAAAAATTCAGTAGGTGTAATATGCCTCACCAAAAGCTGCTGCGTGCGCTCCAGGCGCGTCACGGCACCGTTGCGCACGGGTTGGCGCACGGGACGCGCGCTCCTGCTCCGCGCT
>NC_136942.1:461107-486107 GCF_949987615.1 Pollachius pollachius | reverse complement strand
TATTACATTGCTGTAACGTTTACAATTACGTTTACATTGGGAACCATGGCTCTATCTAGATATTCACTGATTTAATTGTTTTCATTAACAAATTATTTAGTAGGTATAGAGTTAAGGTAGATATTGGGCTCTTTGGTTTAAATAACAAAGGCCAGAGGTCCTCTGGATTAGTTATTTTTATCAGGCACTGCTTTCAAGAAAAATTTGTCAATCTATATTAATTATATTAAAAAAAGCATTTCTTATCGAATCACAAATCCCCAAAATAACAGTTATGCTGATTTTTTAAAAGGATATTAACATCATTGATGTGAGTTTCAGTCCTATTGTAGTAATGTGACACAGTCTCCACTGAGCAGCTAGTAATGGGACCTGTTCTCAACAACACCTCAGCAAACAGCAGTCTGTTTAAACACTGGCCAGCACCGACAAAACACATGCCTCGCAGAGTCAATGTGCTGTTTAAGAGCTATTAAATAACTAGCTTCAAGGCATGAATAGCTTTTTATTCCCCATGATATCCATGAAAAGTTAGAAGTAGTCTCAGGACATTAAAAAAATCATGGGCACCAAACATTCCTTGTTTTCATTTCTTTCTTTTTTTAATTGCCTCAGTCGTGCATTCATTTAGTTTTCCCCTCTCTCTCATTTACTCTGAATCAGTGTTGGAAACTTGGGCAAAAAGTGGGTCCTCTTTTAAATTTAGAGCTGTGGAAAAACAAAATGGACGCCGTGCTGGTTTTTGTGGCTGCTATGAGATTTGACGTTTTATTTATAAGACACGGCTGCACAGAGAGAGGGAGAAAGCGCTCAGATGGAGCCCGACCTGCCAGTCCAGAGAGAAAGAACTGAAGGAACACCCTGTTCTGGTAGAGCTTCAAACGAATATCTCAAAAGTAGATTTTTGAAATGGTTTAATGCGAGCAAAAGTACATTCTTGTTGTTTTAATCAAAATACTTTCTAAACGGTCAGAAACCCAAAGAATTGTTGGATGAACTTTGGTTTAACAACCTGTGCATTCAGAATTACATTTTCCCACACAACAGGGGGAAACAGTTCTTTAAATAGTATAACAACACACTCCATTGTAGAAGCAGACGTTGTTTCAACCTGGGACCATTATCTGAATTCTTGTCCCAGCTATTCGATGACATTTACGTCACAGCATACCCATGTGACAGTTATTAGTCCTCGGTATCCGTTTCCACAGAGACCAACCCGCTGGACTTTATGACAAGACACATGGACAGTATCCCTTAAATAAACATTTACTAAACGCAAGGAAGACTGTCGAGAGGGGGGAACAAGAGAGCCAGAGAGCCAGACAAAGTGACCGGTCAACCTGTATCCATCCATCTCTTCCTTATCTTATCTTCATGGTGAGGAGGAGCAGGAGAACTCGAGAGACGAGGGGCAGGTATGGGAACATGCCAGATGCAAGATGTTCCGTGTGGAGCACCAAGTATTTTTGGAGGGGTGGGTGGGGGAATGCCGTACCAGTCCCTGGCTGGTAACAGCTCATCACAAACACACACACGCAAATGCATAGCACACTGTCAAGCACTCTCACGGTCGATGTCTGATGGTATATTCTGATCGTGTTTATTGGCTAAGTAGTCATTGATGTTAGTTAGACAGTTATAGTTAAGCTTTTGTCATATGTTGGTCCTTTCAATGGGTTGCCGATAAATATTTGCTTCTGTATACTTTCCTGGTGTGGGAAGGTATACATGGTACCATATACTTATACCATCATGTATCATTGGTGAACCATTGTTGTGGTGGGGGTTATGTTGTTCAGTTTTCTAATAACGTATTCGCCACCGCTCATTCAGTAGCAACCAATTGTCACGCAACCGTCACATTCTTAGACCAAGTGTATTCCCTAAACACCCCATCCCTAACCCTCCACCCCTCCCTCCCTTCGCCCTCCGTCAGGTGGACTTCGAGGACGTGATCGCCGAGCCCCCCGGCACTTACAGCTTCGACGGCGTGTGGAAGGCCAG
Source organism: Pollachius pollachius (assembly GCF_949987615.1). Lineage (NCBI taxonomy): Eukaryota > Metazoa > Chordata > Actinopteri > Gadiformes > Gadidae > Pollachius > Pollachius pollachius. The sequence continues at coordinate 484,100 of NC_136942.1, read as the reverse complement.
CTTCACCACCTTCACCGTCACGAAGTACTGGTGCTACCGGCTGCTGACTGCGCTGGTGGGCATCCCGCTGGCCCTGGTCTGGGGCGTCTTCTTCGCCATCCTGTCCTTCCTGCACATCTGGGCGGTGGTGCCGTGCGTGAAGAGCTACCTGATCGAGATCCACTGCGTGAGCCGCGTGTACTCCATCTGTGTGCACACCTTCTTCGACCCCCTGTTCGAGGCCATGGGCAAGTGCTGCAGCAGCATCCGCGTCAGCACCATCAAGGAGGTCTAGGTTCCAGGAAAGCGCCTGTTCCGCTCCGGAGGGTGTGGAGGTGGGCGGGGTGTCTGAAACGGAGGAGGAGGTTGATGGGGGGGGGGGGGGGGGGGGGGAGTTCTTGTTTTAAACAGAGAAGATGATGGCAATCTACCCCTGGGAAGTTAGAAACAGGAGGCAAAACATTTTGTAAGAACTGGTTCTGTGTTGGTTTGTGGCCCTGCACCGTCAAGCCCTGCCTTCTTTTACTATACATGTTTCCGTCAAAAGCTGTGTTTTTTTCCTCCTCAATCTCCATCCCTGGTTTGTACCAACTCAAGGGCCCAGGGAGTCAGATGGTCATTCTTTAGGTGACTTGGCTCATTCGTTTGTGTTCTTGATATGTTTTATTTTTATTTTATTTTATCCCCCATTGTTATTGCTGCCCAGTGGGCTCCTTATCCACTTCTCCAGGCTGAAGTATGTTTTTGACACAGTGTGCATTCCTTCCATTCTTCGAGCTATTCCCCTCACAGCTCCGATAGCTTATCACTTAGCATGGCCCTGGCTGTGTTTGGTAGCCACGGGGAGAACAACCAGCTTTCCCTTGACTCAGCAAGAATACGACAGCCCAACACCCTGCCCCCCGACCTAGACACCCCGCTACCCCTAGACCTCCGGTCAATGCCCCCTACCCACCCTCCTACCCCTAGACCTCCGGTCAATGCCCCCTACCCACCCTCCTACCCCTAGACCTCCGGTCAATGCCCCCTACCCACCCTCCTACCCCTAGACCTCCGGTCAATGCCCCCTACCCACCCTCCTACCCCTAGACCTCCGGTCAATGCCCCCTACCCACCCTCCTACCCCTAGACCTCCGGTCAATGCCCCCTACCCACCCTCCTACCCCTAGACCTCCGGTCAATGCCCCCTACCCACCCTCCTACCCCTAGACCTCCGGTCAATGCCCCCTACCCACCCTCCTACCCCTAGACCTCCGGTCAATGCCCCCTGCCCCCCGACCCACCCACCTCCAGTTCCAACATTCTGACACAGTGACTTCATTCCTGCTTGTTTCCACCGTCTCCTTGGCAACAGCTGACATTGGCGCCCCCCCCCACCGGTGGATCAGCCCTCTTCCTCTGTGTCCGTATTCACTCTCCGCTTCTGTAGAATAACACATCTGTATCTCTGTGAAATCCTACATCTCCCACCACACGCTGAATTTCACCAAGTTTTTAGGACACCTTAGATTTTTGTTTTTGCATACTCTTTTATCTGAACTGTTCTGTATTTCAGTGAAGCTGCAGCCGTCCAGGCAAACAACATGAAGTACTTTAAAGGGGAAAGGAGGGCTAACTTTAAATATCTTTGTGGTTATGTGTGTGTGTGAGGGTGTGTGTGTGTGTGTGTGTGTGCATGTGTGCCTGCACAAAATGGGTTGATATCGCGTCCTGCAACAGCACTATTCCCGATGAACACGGATGTCAAACGATGATGCAAAGCATTGTGGGTACATTGTAAGTACTGTTATCGCTGTGTGAAAACTCTTACGCGTAAGGAACCCAAAAGGCTACCCAACAACATGTCCGTATACCAAGTGTCGTCCCCCATGCAGTCGCAATGCGGTCACACACTCCGCCAGGGGTTCAAACACACAACCACAACAGGGAGTTGGGCTGTTGTGCGCCAAAAGGAGGCCGTCGATTCCATTTTGTTGGTGTTTAATTGTGTGTCTCGGTGCCGTGGACTACAGCCCGGTCCCCGCCCCATCACCCCACTACGACCCCCCGATGTAGGGCACGGGGGGGCGGTGGAGGAAGGAGGCCGTTGAGGGGAGGGGGGCGGGGGGGAGGTGATCCCGCCGCCTGTCGATATTGGACGGTGATGTCATCCCGCTGTGTCTGGTTGTGAGTTGGTTATTGATATGAAGAGATATAAAGGTGATATTTTTATAATTTTTATGTCTTTACTGCTTTTTTCTGTTTCACGCTGTGCACATTAAAATGTAATCTTATCTCTCTTCTTATGTCTTTTGTTTGTTGTTTTATTTAAACACATATATATTTGTATATATATACAAATATATATATATGTATATATATACAAATATATATATATATATCTATATATATATATAGATATATATAACGTCAAATGAACACACAACTGTACACCGCGTGGGGTTCAGGATAGTGGAGTGTACCAAGAGGGGGCGTACAATCACAGTTTTAACAAATATATAATTCATTATAATGAAGTCTACTCAATCCATGAAGGACTATGACCGGTATGGACAAGGCAACTAGTGCAAACCACAACAAATTGGATATGCTGATGCTCGTGACAGATCAAATATTAATGTTATTCACCACACCTGTCTTTATCAACCTTGCCATGAAAGGGTCCCTCGACGTCCTGATTACGTCACAGTTTCCGCTAGACGCTAAACTCCACCAAACAGCAGCTCGCGGGGCCGGACCAGTTAGCCCCTAATTGGATGCTAACGCCAACCGTTGAGAGAAACGACGTCATCTTGCTGTGTAGTGTGTGTTGGCAGAAGAGGGTTTTTATATTTATATATTAGGTTTATAACGATATTGGGTAAGGATAAACGACAAGGGGTAAGTGATCATCAAAAATGCATGTGTGTAGCGCCCAGCACACACACACAGTTCAAGTATTGTCTGTTGTAGGTACGATTGTGTGTCTTCGCGGGTTTGTCACTTCTACCTAATTCTAAATAAGGGAACTATTTGTAATGATGACACCCCGCCATCAGGGTGTCATCTTGTGTTCAGGTGTTCGTGTGTACAGGTTTCTTAATTGTCGCCTTCATGTCTCTAGGCACTTTTCCAATGCTGAAAGAAAAAGGGAAAGTCAGACAGCGGGGGGGGGGGAGACCCTTGCCTTGGTGAGAACATTCAAATCCTGTTCCCGGGTGGTTAAAGCCTGGTAAAAGAAAAACAATGTTGTAGAGCTGTTAGCCTTCAGTGCACAAAATGACACGCACAGCCGGCAGGGCTTAAGCTGACCTGGTGGGCTAAAGCTGGGCTAAAGCTGGGCTAAAGCTGGGCTAAAGCAGGGCTGAAGCTGACCTGGCAGGGCTAAAGCAGGCCTGGTAGGGCTAAAGCAGGGCTAAAGCTGACCTGGCAGGGCTAAAGCAGGCCTGGTAGGGCTAAAGCAGGGCTTAAGAGGGCCTGGTAGGGCTAAAGCTGACCTGGCAGGGCTAAAGCTGGGCTAAAGCTGGCCGGGTAGGGCTAAAGCAGGGCTAAAGATGGCCTGGTAGGGCTAAAGCTGGCCTGGTAGGGCTAAAGCTGGGCTAAAGCTGGCCGGGTAGGGCTAAAGCAGGGCTAAAGATGGACTGGTAGGGCTAAAGCTGGCCTGGTAGGGCTAAAGCTGGGCTAAAGCTGGCCGGGTAGGGCTAAAGCAGGGCTAAAGCTGGCCTGGTAGGGCTAAAGCAGGGTTAAAGCTGGCCTGGTAGGGCTAAAGCTGGGCTAAAGCAGACTTAACATGCATATGCGAGCTCACCGTGACAGTTATGTTGCCACAGGGTGAGCTCATGGAAGAAACTTTCGCCTAGGTGGGAAATTGGTTTTGAGGGGGAGACTTGTGGGACCATGTGTGAGCGTCCATGTGTGAGTGTCCATGTGTGAGCGTCCATGTGTGAGCGTCCTGGTCACACATGGACGCTCACCCTGCTTAATGTCTTAATGTCCTACATTAACAGCTGAAGAACCAAGGACCAAATCAAACACTCCCCTGCAACACCAGACCATTCCCCGCCTATCTCACGACAATAAAGGGAGGGCTGGCAGTCTTCTGTTAGCCCAGCATTACCTAGGACAATAACCTCCGCTCCAAGTCTATTTTAATGAGGATATGGTAGATAAATAAACAAAGATGGACGTGTGCACAGTTCAAATTCTTTAGGTGGGCTACACCGCCCACATAAGGATATTTTTGGAATTTCTGGCAGTAATATTCTTACCTAATTTAATATTTTTCAACTGTTTTAAATTAGCTCTTTCAAAATACCTAACCAATACTATTTAAATAAACATTGATATTAAATGTAAAATGAAAAAAGGCTAGCAAACGACTTTAAGTGGCTTGTTTAGCTGAAAGTGTGATTTACATCTTTGTCTGGTTGCTGCTGTGATATATGCGGCATAGTGTCTCCCTCTAGTGGTGTACATAAAGAACGCAACGCATATGGTGAATAAGGAACAAAATGGGACGGACTACGGTAACTTGGAAAATACTTTAAACATTTTAATGCTCTAAATTATACAATGGACTCACTATTTTTTATTTAGTTCTGAGTAATACAAGTAATTAGACACACAAAATCGGTATGCATGGCTAATTTTAATTTTATTGTCATGGTCAAATCTGTCATGTGTTAAACGAGTCAAAGTATATGACAGTTGTGATGGGGATCTGGAATCATCAACTGTAACCAATCCTCCACTTCTGCTAAAACATTGGACCAGACATTTCCATGGATTTAGATCATCTGTTGAAATAGTGTTCTTGGTCTCCACAGCCTGTGAAAATAGGCAACTAAGATACTCAAACAAGTACCCAATAACAGTGTTATAATATTTGCTACCGACTGATCAGAAATAAACGATCATGCAAATTATTACTTTTCAGTGTTCTTTATAAATTATGCATAAGTAAAAGTTATGCACCTGAGATCATCCTTCATTTTATCTTTAAAGTGTGTGTGTGTGTGTGTGTGTGTGTGTGTCTGTGTGCGCGCGCGCCCTGTAGTCTTGGGGCTACCATCCAGGTTGCTATGACTCATTGTGTGTGCCATTGGTTCGTCTGCAGTGGAAAAGACAAGGGAGAGAATGAACATCAACATGGAAGGCTTCCCAGTGCCCTGGAGGTAGTACATCTATACCAGCTGCTTCCTATCCCAGTGAACAACACGTCACACTGGCTTGCGGTAATGCGTAGCTCACCCTGCCATGCCGAGATCGGCGAACACACCGGCAGGTTAAAAGGGGCGCCTGAGAGACTCGGATCGGAGTCACTTTAGGCTCTCTAGTGTTTTGTTTTGAGAGGGGATGGATTAGAGCGAGAGGCGACCCCTAATGGATGGCTGCTCTCTGTGTGGTCCTGGAGGACTGGGGAGGCTTTTCCACCTTTCCCCTTTCCCACTGCTCTTTCCCTCCTGACTTCTATGTTTGACATCAGTACTTGCACAGTCGCACTCACCACTTATTGGGGATAAGCGGTACCCCGCCCTCTGCATCCCCCATCTATAAAAGGACCATATTGGGCAGAGGAAGGAGAAAGGGCCGTGTTTGATATAACATGCGGTAACATCTGACAATCTCGCCCTGTTTTGCCTTTCAAATCAAGTGACATCAGAAAGGGAGATGCCTTTTCCTCGCTACACAGCTGGCTGATGAACGTTACAAGTCTGGTAGTCTGCAATTACACACTCTCCATGGGCAGGGTTCAGGTGCAGGGAAATGGGTCTATTTACAGACCAGGTAGGGGGACGAAACAGGAAGTGGAACACCATGGGCAGAGGCTTGAACAAAGAGCATGTCATCAGACGCTATTGAAACTGAGGCGTGCATGAGGAGAGTTATGATACACAAAATAACGAGAGACAGCTGAGCGTGACGTGGATCTCTGGAACCAACAGCTGCGGACACGAAGGCGGTACGGAGTGCAAGTCAGACCGACATCACGTACGCAACCGGCTCCAGAGTCCACAAGAAAAGCCTAAGACCTTTGGGCGTAAGAGCAGGAATCAGTAAGCACCACGAGATCACAGAGGCACCCTGGCTCGGGCGTGAGGCCAAGCTCCCAGGGGGTAAACGTCTACCACCAAACAACCCCTGACAGATGTTTACCTACCAGCACCTGGTTCTCTGGCCCTCTCCTCCACCTGGAACAGACATGTGTCACGCACGATGCATGTCTCTGTTTTAAATCAAAGAGTAGTGGCCTGAACCACAACGGAGGTTCACATGAAGTGAGTAGAATGACGCCACTCGTTTTATTTAGTCATGTTAATTATGAACAGACTGAACCACCTAAACAATGTTACTGCACGCAACCAACTGTACATATGAACGAATGCCGTTCATCCTGCACACATAACCTTAAATGACATTAATTAAACCAACGGTATATATGTTGTGATACTCTGCACTTGCCAATGTACATCTGCTGTTCATACTGTGGGCCTACATCCGAACTTACATTTTCCCTCTTTTTTTATTGTAATTATCCACCGTCCATCACTGTATATTGTTAGATGGCATCACTGCTGTAGCAATGCTTTAGAACTTACATTTCCAGTGTATCTAAATCAGTGTAAATAAAGCAAACATTTGTTGCGCTCAAATTTGTATTTCGGATGTTCTCATGATGAATTCCAAACAAGAAGCCGGTATGGTGAAACTTTATTTTTAAATGGTTTATTCAGTCTAATTTAGTTTCATATAAACTTATATGTGTGTGCCAAGGTTGTCCTTAATAGGGTTTGTACCATTCAAATAACCTGATAAACACTATCAGTCATCAGCAGACCGGCACATACCTACAGGGCAGAAGCAGAATTTGGTGACACAGAGATAAAGCAACACAAATATTAATCACTTGATGAATTATGTGAAAATGAAAAAATGTGCTTTATAAAAGATCAATGGGGCATGCACATCACAACGTCACATGGCGTGGAACCGCGCCACTTCGGGAGCAAAGCAGCATTGGGATTTGAGTTGATGTAGGCACTGGGTCATTTTTCTTTGGTAATGTGTTTAGTATTCATTGTGAAATGATTTGTGATTATAGGGAGCTATTGTGGGTGAATCTGCCACGGCGTTCCTCATGTGAGAAGTTTCCATTAGCCTACGTGAGGGTAAATGGACATTGATTTAGGTTACAGGAATACAACTCTCTTGAGTCCTCAGGTGGGGTCACAGAGATTCCTATGATACATTAACGCGCTGAAACCACGCTGTTTTGTTTTCACACAAATCCCTGCTCACGAAGGTGTAGCCCGGTGGGTTTAAAAGATAAACCACTGATCACCAAATGGTTCTCTGTGATTGGCCTAACCTGGTTCCAAATGGTGACCATATAACCACAAAAGGAATGAAAAAATTAAATTAAATAAAAACTACAGTAGGATATAAACCTACGCCACTGAAAATGTAAAGTTGGATTCGTCTGCCGTCAGGCAAGGGGACTGTCCGAAGAAGCAAGGAAATCACCAGAAACTGAAAATGGACCTTAAATATCAACTTTGACTTCAGCAGCAGAATTTGAGTCATGGGTCTCAGTTCGGTATTGTACCAGAGGGTTTCATTTGGTTTGAGTGTGGTTTATTTTAGCGGACTCCTTGACCTAAACAACTTGCATGGGAGTGTTTAGAAGCTCCTTAAGGGGGTGCAAAAACCGTTCAGATAGCACGCATGCACTTTACTTCCCAGAGGGGGTAACACACAGGGTGAGGGAATGAGTCTGTTTACATCAAAAACCTCATTCGTCTTCAGATATGGGGATGGTGGAAAATATTACAATTATGCTGTGTATTCAATGTATTAAAAAAGAATATTCATATCCTAGGCAAGTTTTCTTAAACTGAAATTAACCCTAACTGAAATTAATCTTCCCTTATATGCTCTCATATATAAACTCTTATCTCCCAGAGTGATTATATGCCTACTTCATAAACCTGAAGACTTCTTGTTATTTTTCATATTTCCACTTTCTTTCATTTCTATTGGACCTTTATTACAACCACGGAGCCTGTTGACCACGCTTTCATTATTTTCCTCGTATCGTTTGATTTGACATCAGGGCCGCCAGCCAGCGGTCATCTGGGCCAGCCGTGAGACAGCATTCCTCTTTGCAGCAGAGAGTACCATCTTCAGATCGACATCTTTTGATTTCCTCTTGTATTACAGGTATGCTATTGACATCGGTGAGTAATGGAAACCATTCTCTCTCTCTCTCTCTCTCTCTCTCTCTCTCTCTCTCTCTCTCTCTCTCTCTCTCTCTCTCTCTCCCAGTGGCCATGATCCTAATGCAACAGGTATGTTGAAACATAGTGATGCAAGTTTATACAGCTGCTGTATTGGCTCTTTGTTTTTTTAATGTAACAGCATTATGGCCATGATCTTCATGCTTAAACAAACTATATGTTGAACTGTGTTCAGGGAATGATGAGGACCCACACTCTGGGTCCGGAGAGAGACAGACAGAAATATTTACAGAAGAGTTAATCTGCAGAATGAACCTGTCAACTAATGGGTTAAAAACATAAATCATTGGTGAAGGACCTCCCCTACGCCCTACTGTGCTTTTTAACACTACTCTCACAAACACACACACACACACACACACACACACACACACACACACACACACACACACACACACACACACACACACACACACACGGGTGATAACAATCCTAGCCACAGGCTAGGATCAGTATCGAGGTACATCAGATAATGACTGACTTTTTCTCTCTTGCCGTCTTACCCAAGCCCATATCTGTCAGCAGATGGCGCCATTACGGTGCCGTTACGCACGCTGCAGCGCGGTTTGAAGCGCCAATCATCGCCATACTTGAATACGCACAACAAACATATGAACACACACACACACGAAGTGTAGTAACTATATCCGAAAGCTATATGTAGGCCAGGTGTCTATGGCGCGCTCCGCGGCGCGGCGCGGCGGTCGTACGTGTCTCTTAAGCGTTTACGGTTCATTCCTGCAGCTCGTGTCATTCGTTGGGGGAGGGTGGGGCGGGGGCGCGGATTCCACGGGCCGCTCCGCCAACGAGTGATTATGGTAGCCAGATGAGACCAAAAATATGCACTCGAAAACACAACTCCGGATAGCAGACAAATATTTTGCAAATAACCACAGGGTGAACATTATGGCACCAACACACCCTGAACGAGACACACCCCGCCAGTAGTGATAGAAATACCCTCGGGTAGTGCAAAACACAACCATCACACGCTGCTTCACACACACACACGCACACACACACACACACACACACACACACACACACACACACACACACACACACACACACACACACACACACACACACACACAGGGTAGCGTCTCAAGCGCATTGGTTATAGGTGAGAAGCAATGCACTGCATATTGCACATTATGTGTAGCATTATGTTTTAATTCATTTTGTCCATGGTGGGTCCCGCTTCATCTTTTTGCGCACACAGGACATTTAGCCAAAACCAAGTAGGCCCAAATCCATAAACTGAAACTCAGTAGCCCATCAAGAGGTTGCATCAATGTCTCATCCTGTTATCAGGACTTCCAATCGAATCCACACCAACTGCTCTGCTTTCAGGAAGCGGGACAAAGGGGTTTGTGTGTGATTCATGCTCCAGACACTCTCGAATGGTTTAGCCTTTACAACCTACCTCGTCATTTACGCTCGAGTGAGCCGTTTTAACACGACCAGCATCGCTGTGATTCATGGGGTCAAAAGCAGGAACAGCCGACCTCAGGTCGAATCCCCAATGCCTTTCTAACCCAAGTTTACTTCAGACTTTTTTCGACTCGTGTTAATAAGCATATCGTATAATTTCTTCAAGTCAACCGTTCTTTAGTGTTTTTAAATTCGTGTAAGTCATCCTATACTGACACGCTCCTGAAAGTCGCTCCTCTGGGGAGGAGGCGGGGCATCGCGCGCGCGCGCCTCTGGATGGGGAGTTTCGACATCAGCGGGTTGAGAGCCAGGGTGACCCACAAGTCCCGTCCCGTGTCACACAGGTCCGTACTTTGCTGCTGGAGATCAACGATAAACAAGTGAAGCCAAGAGTCACTGTCTTGCGACTGGAAACGACGGAGATTCGCTGTGATCATTTTCAATTAAAAGAGAAAAAGAACTTGACGGAGAGTATAGATAGGGCCGTTCCTCCGCATCAGTTTGGAATAAAGTCCCACTGACGGGGGGGCAGACGGAATATGATTTAAACCAAAGCATTCTTACAAGTTACAGGTGCGTACTTTTTTGTATTTATTTATTTTGTATCTCATACTTACTTGACTTTAACGGGTTATTGGAGGCCAAATTTAATTTGGGCACGTAGACCTGAGGTATTTTTCAACATAATTTTGGTACAAAAAATAAATGATGTCGAGCTGACGTCAGCGAATTGCTTTGTGTTTCACAAGTAAAAGACAATGTAGGGTAGAGCCTTCTCCAAAGCATGTTTCCTTCGACCGTGACTAATTTGTCTCCCAAATCGACACCTTTCCCTGATTTCTGGAGCCATTGTGTGCTGAAAAAGACGGAATTTATCCGTAAATCGATTGTACCAACTGCAGGTGCGCATTTTGCATGAGTTGACGTTTTGAGTCACCGTTTACTCATGCTCTTACATGAAAAACAAAGGAGCAAGTTCAGCATGTTTATCAGTAACGCGCACCTGTTGGGTACATTATCATCCTTTAAGTATTTCTGGAAAAGAAAATGCGATTATGCATTGTATTTAATTTGTCCATTATTCAACATCAAAGAGGACGTGTTGTAGTTGTTATTGTAATATGTTGCTTGTCTTTGATTATGAATAACCACCAGGTCCTCACGGTAATTAGTTGCACTAAGTAACTCCCTCAATCTACACACACACTCACTCGCTCGCTCACTCACTCACTCACTCACTCACTCACTCAGTAACTCTCAATCTTAATTTGGCCCTCACGCTGTAAAACCAGCTCCCTGTGGAGTTTCATTTAGGCGCTCGGGCTATTTATCATGGTGCACGCAGCAGGCTCAATGCCTCATGTTGTTTATTGAGTTTTTCTGCCTCTCCCAAAGGGACTCTGTCTAATCCTAGCCGCGTGCTCGTGTCGCCCTCACGCTGGGTGATTCAGCCCGTTGTATTGCAATGTGGCTGCGGGAGAAAACGCGACCACTGGCCACAGAAGTGCAGCGCGGTCGAGGCTGTGCTGCGTTCACGCTCGTCATCTCCTCACAGCTCTCTCTGAGTGTGTAGTCATAGCGCTGAGGCGATATGACTACACATATCGCCAGTATTGAAATGTGTCGCTATAAATGTCATCCGGTCATAACGGGTTTGGTGGCTATACTGCTTTGATGAATATGAACGTGTTTCTGTGTGCTTATCCGTTACCAAACAGCGCAAATACACAGCCCAATTTGTATAGAGGACATTTCAGACTATTTGACTCCTCATAGTCTCCATGCCGTCTTCTATTTTCCCAGAGGTTTCCCACACACTTGCCTCCCTGACACCGTGGCCAATTGGTCGGGACGTCTCTATGATGGATGGGTTTTTTGCCGTGTGGACCATCAGGAATGTCTAAGCCAGTCATCTCTCATGTGTCCCCCTCTTTCCTTATTTCTGGAGCAGGATGAAGTTCCTCTGGTTGGACGCCGCCCGTCTGGTGGCCGTACTCTGGGCTGCGGGCCCCCGGGCGGGGGCCGAGTGTGACCCTTCACCCCAGCCCCCCAAGCTCAACCTCTCTGTGACCTACGACCTCCCCACCTTCACCGCTGACTCGCCCATCCAGAACATTGTGACCCTGAACGGGATCATCTACGTCGGGGCCGTCAACTGGATCTACGCCCTGTCCCCCAACCTCACCAAGCTGTCCGAGTACCGCACGGGGCCCCGGCCTGACGTGGAGCCCTGCGCCGGGGGCCCGGCCGCCAACGGCAGCGTGGACAACCACAACGTGGCCCTCCTGGTGGAGACCATCTACGACTGGGGGCTCTTCAGCTGCGGCTCGGCCGACCGCGGCGTGTGCCGCCGCCACGTCCTGGACGACGGCACGCGGCCCAAGACGGTGGACGAGGAGGTGGACTGCTTCTCGGACCGCCGGGACCGCGGGCAGCCCAGCGACCCAAACCGCGTGGTGCGGCCCTCGGGGGCCCGGGTGCTGAACGTGGAGAGCAACGTGATCCACTTCTTCGCCGGCAACTCGGAGATCCCCGGCGTGACGGGCGCGGCGTCGGCGCGGGCGGCCGGCGAGCCGCACACCATGTCGGTGCGCAAGATGAAGACCAGCCAGAACGGCTTCACCTTCTTCTCCCACCGCTCCTACATCGACCTGATCCCGGCGCTGCGCGGGAACTACTTCCTGCGCTACGTGTACTCGTTCCACAGCGGGCCCTTCACCTACTTCCTGACGGTGCAGCGGGCCGGCCGCGGCTCGCAGGCCTACCACACGCGCATCGTGCGTATGTGCTCCTCGGACCTGCAGATCCGGCGCTACGTGGAGATGCCGCTGCAGTGCATCTGCACCGACAAACGGCGGCGGCGGCGGCGTGGGAGCCCGTCGGAGCAGGACGGCGTCCGGGTGTTCAACGTGCTGCAGGCGGCGCACCTGGCCAAGGTGGGCCCCAACGCCAACCTGCGGGGCGTGGAGGAGGGCGACGACGTCCTGTTCGCCGCCTTCGCCCGGAGCAAGCCCAACTCGCCGGAGCCCACGGCCAACTCGGCCGTGTGCGCCTTCCCGCTGAAGTACATCAACGACCTGTTCAGGAGGTACATGCAGAGCTGCAACACGGTGGAGCCCTACCACTTCACCGGCTCCAGCAACAAGTCCTGCTACAACGTGGTGAGTTGGAACGCTTCTCTTTGCCTTACTCCGCATCGGTTTGGGGGTCAAAATGGCTGCAGTCAGGGTGTAGCGATGTGAATACAGGGTGCGATGGAGGGAAGGGGCAGGGATTGGGAGAAGAGAGGAGAGTGGGAAAGAGAGGAGTAGAAGGGGGAGAAGGAGGGAACGAATGAAAGGGAGAGAGTGAGTGTGTAGTTATCGTGCGGTGCGTAAGAAACATGTAATGTAATATCCTATAATTTACCAGTGGACTGAAATGGCACTTTAAAGAAATTGAATATCAAAGAGCAAGAATCTTTCTACCCGTACACAACAGCGATACACATACATGACCAAGTGAAACACACACACACACACACACACTTCACTTATAGTGTGTTTGTTGATCTGTTTCATTGTCCGGTCGTACTGAGACCTTGAGTTATTCTTGTACTAAGTTATTATATTCTATTGTTGAGGATCTCCTGTGACCAGCGGTGTAGCGAGGGAAACTGTGAAGCTGTGGGAATCCAGTGTATAGGTCACCTGCCCACCCTCCTCCTGTAATCTGTCACTGTGCAGTGGGTTAATAGGTTGGAGCCCCTGATCAATAGAGACATTCATTTAACCGGCCAGACCACCTGTCGATAATGATGGAGCACATTTGCTCTCTCTGGCGTCACCGTTGACCTAACCTAGGGAGGGGGTGCTCTGTAATTCCAACGATTTGGACTATTCATACACGGACTGATTAGCATTATAGAGGACATTATGAACAGGAAGACAGTCACTCCAAAAGAATATGGAGGACCCTAGGCTTCTTGTTATCCAAGCAGGAACCCTTTGTTCGTGTTTATTTTCTTTGCGTTGTTCTCTTCTCAGGCAGTGCCTCTTAACTTTTTGGCACAGACGATTTGTTTCACTCTTCCTTTGTCTATCACATGTTGAGCAGGGGGCGTCATGGTGATGCCATCCCCTGAAGGCCACCCACCCGCAGGAACTACATAACAGTTCAGAGGGGTCCCGTGTTTACGGAGATGGCCATGGACGTGTTGCGCTGAGATTGCTGGGGGGGGGGGGGGTTGAACGTGGACGGGGCAAGAGTATTATGGGATAGAAGCCCGGCATATCTGACTGTCAGCGAGCCGTGAGGAATGGCTGAGCGGATAACAGGACATTAGCAGCTGGGGCGAGGGAACCCACCCCTGCTGAGACCCCCCCCCACCCTGTCCCACCGCTCTCCCCTCCCACCCTCACCCGCTCCTACCTGGAGAGAGGGGGGAGGAGACGTTGGACATAACTTTGAAGTCATCCATCAACCCTAATAGATGCCGTTAACATGACACACAGCCAAACATATCGGGACAGAGCCCTCGCACCGTGTCTCTCTCTGCCGCTCTGTAAGTGGGGGGTGATAACTTTGTGCATCCTAAATATGCTCAAAGCATCAGCTTATTTTTCTCTTTCTCGTCAAGGAAAGTATGCCTGTCCGGTGCAACGCAATCATGACAGGACTTGTACTCTAATAACACTGAATTTGCCCCCGTCTCTGCTCTGTGGAAACAACGAGTGTTGCGTGATCTTGCAACATCGTGTGACGAAGGAGGCAGGACGAGCGTGACCTCGGTTTTCCTGGAGGTGCAGTTCAGGTGTTTGTGTGTAATTATCCTCAGCTTCCAGATGGTTTGAAATGTCGCGATCCAGTAGTTCTGGATGGCAGAACAGCTGCAGAGCGTAAAGGTTTATTACAGCACTGTTTATTCATCCATACAACACACTTTAAAACACCCACCAAAATACACGTGTGTCATACACAAACACACGTCACACACACACCAAAACATCATGCTTTTCAATGAGAAGTTTATCAAACATGCTGAATCAACCCCTCCTGGGACATCCAGCTGGGGATCCACCAGCATGCCAAAAGGGCTTTTAGCATAACGTGATTGTAAAACACTGACACAAACTGTCCTTCTCTCCCCTATTGGAGAGATTCCCTAGCTCCGTCTTGTTTTTGTCCCGTCAGGTCAAAAGCGCCTGTGACAACCGCCAGAGATAGAAAACACATGCCAGTAAACGGCCACCGATCTGAGCCCGTAAAGCACTGCTAATCCTGCAGTTGAAGGATCCTAGCATCACGCCGGCTAATAGATTTACAGCCCCAGTGGCAGACGGCCGGTAGGCTGGCTGGCCGTCACCTATCATGTCTTACGATAGACGATAACAGAGAGGCCATAAAGTGACGGCCGTTGTAAACGCCCCAGAGAGGCGCTCTCAGACCCAAAGCAGCCCCGGGTTTATTTTAGCCTCCATGGCATCGGACGCTCCCTCGGGTGGGTGAAACGCTCCGGCGAGGGGAGGGAGGGGGGATGAAAGTTTAAGTGGTGGTTGTCAGACCTGTAGTTCCTCGCTCCAGTTTAGGGAAGCCAGACATGATAGATGATGTAATGATGAGTGGCTCTCTTTCACCCCTGTCGCTGTGATGGACTCAACCTGCCGTGTGGCTCTCCTGGCTTCGCCTCCGGCCCGTGCAGGCCTATTCTATTCTGGTCTTGAGGGGAGCACCCCCGCTTACAGGCAGGGCTCCGGACGGACAACGTCGCCGCTGCCTTTCGACGTTAAAGGATGACTCTAGACAGCGGCGCTTATCGAAGCATGTTTGTGCTCCTTCTGTTCTGATGGGCGAGCTAATGGGACCACTGTGTCATTCTGCTCTGGATGAAAACGTTATTTCGACAAGAGGCGGTGGTGGTGTCCTGATGACATGGGGACGTTGATGCAAAGCAATGTGGGAAAATAAACGATACATTGCAATAAACAATGTACCTTTATTTTAGATATGAATGCCCATCAGCTTATAGGCTTATAAAGCTGTAACATACAATGTGCGAAGATGAAATCAACTGTAATGTGCCAATGTCCTCGTCATAGATAGATAAGAACTTTAGAAATTGCACTTCCAGCAGTAGCAAACAGCACATTACAAATAGAATAACAACAAATATAAAGGTGTAAAAGTACAAATTGTCTTCCTCACCTCTTGAGTAGGAGAAACTACCTGTTCTGCAACTTTAGTTTTACTAAACCATTTCATTAGCCGTTCATTGTGCTCCTCATAGATATCCTGCACATCCAAAGGTTATTTAAACTATTGATCCGGCTCACAGAATGTGCTGTTACTTGACAAAATTGGTTTGTAAAAAAAGAGGCCATTTTCTATGTAATAAATACTTTAGAGGAACCGAAAACCCCGTCCGATGCCTAGCAACCGTCCTCTATACATCTGTAGAGTGAATATGAGACACTTTAGACCGAACGCAAAAAAAAAAAGAACTACGTTAGAGATCAAAATTATCATTGAGTTACCATTGATTCCGGGAACAAAAAGAAGAACCCACACACCAAATGCTGATTGCTTTTAAATTAAATTTGGGACTGACTGATTATAGTGTGTGTAATATAATTCAAACTGGGCAACATTTTTGGACCATGGTCATTTTAATCAGCCCTCCTTTTTTAATGAACGCTTTGTAATCGCCGGTTTGAAATCAGATTTTAATTTCCATGGCCACAGAGTTCGAAGAAAACGTACCCACCACTGCAACATCAATGATCTCCCCTTCTTGCTTATCTCTAATGGTGCCTGGTTAGTACAAAAATAAAAACACAGTGTAAAATCTGAATGTAATATAATACAACACCAGTCTTGAGTGTAGAGAGGATAATAGATTAGATCTAGTTTAAATGGTCGGAAGTGGAGCCGACCTGCTGGTGTATGAACCCATGAAGATTTCTAAAGTGTTACACATTCATATTCACAACAAACGTAACCGCGTGTTCAGTGCAACATGACCAACCAGCAGGGACACTGAATTACCCTCAAGGGAATACACCATTGCATGTGATTTGTGTTCATCAACACATTTATATTATTCTATGTTCGATAGATGTTAAAGCCTCTTTGTCTATGCCTTTGGGTTTTCAGATCAGGCCAAATTAGTCAGACTGATGCATCTCCCTCATGGCATCTATCCTGGAGATAGCCCTGAGGCTTCCCTTTAGCCTAACTTCCCCTCTTTATCGTACACTGCAAATATTTGACTGAGTGGATCAAACCACTGGCAAGCATGCAAAAAGGGACATTGAATAGTCTGTTTCAATTGAGCTGTCTCATTTGTTTATTTTGATTTACTCAAATTCATGCAACGCTCCCTGACTCCGTTAGTGAGCCAGTTCTAAATCACTCATAGTGCCGTTTAAAAAGAAATCAAGGCTTTTAAGACGTTGGCTGAACAGTGATTTCTAAAGATCACTTGAGCTGTCACCAGTAGCAGCGATCCTATTGGTCGACCGGGCCGGTAAACAAAGCTGAAGCGCACTGCTGCCGATCCCGTTGGCCGCGCTGTGGTTGTCACGCTCTGGCTTAACGTGCCACAACCTGTGAATACTGTCACTAAGCTGGGCATTAATTCAGCCTAATTCCCCCCCCACACACACACACCCCTGTTCTGGCAGGAGAGGAATTTGCCATCGCCCTCCTACCAGCAGATCCGCCCAGCCAACAAAACCCTTTCCTCACCGTGACTTCACTTCACAAGTGTCTCCACCGCGTGGCACCAGTGCCGGAGGAGGAGCAGGGGGCGGGAGGTGTTGTTGGGCCACACGCCCTCGCCCCCACCCATCCCTGAGAGCTGGTTTTGCCTTGCATGGCTGACACCTGTTGGTGTGCAAATGTGTGTGAACATGGGTCTGTGTGTGTGTGTGTGTCGGGGCTTAACATGCAAAGGGCTTCTAGTGGACATCGGGACCAGAGAAGCGCTGCGTCATCGCAGCAACGTATTCGCAGTGGATTCTTAACCTCGGAGGCGATAGTGAACGATTGAATGAGTGACTGAATGGAGGAAAGTGACCATGTCCCATTGATTCCCCTCAGCATAAGATGAACACATAAAGGAAGAGTGTGAAGGAGAAGCCTCTTTGGTCGATCCCTGGGTGGGCTCCGACTGAGGAGGGATCAGCAGTGCTGGTATCCCACAAGCCTGGGCTCGCTCACGGGCCTCCATCATCCAGGCAGAGCCCGGTGCTCCGCTGCCACCTCCAGAGTTCATGTTCTCCAGGTGCCTGTCCCGTCCTGCCCTCCTTGCTCATAAGCCCTTGGTTTCTGATAGGAAATTAATCATGGAAAAATCCACACACACACAGATACTGATACATCTTGCCTCGATAACAGTTCAACTTTCAGTGTGTGTGTGTGTGTGTGTGTGTGTGTGTGTGTGTGTGTGTGTGTGTGTGTGTGTGTGTGCAGTCGTGCATTCAAGATGGGAGGAGAGGGAAGGAGCGGTATGGGTGAACAGAGAGGACAAAAGAAAGGGGCAGAGAAATGGAGAGGTACGGCAATACGTAGATTAGGATCGGTTATGTTTTTCACTCGTACCTACGCACTTACAATATGACAACCAAATGGTACGCCTAGTAGGCACACACACACACACATACACACACACACACACACACACACACACACACACACACACACACACACACACACACACACACCCTCCCAGTGTAGTAGTTGTAATGTTATTTGTTGCTTATTGTTGATAATTAGAAACACAACCACCAGGGCCTCATGGAAATGAGTTGCAAATGAACTCCCTCACTCGAGACACAAACTCACTCACTCACTCACTCACTCACTCACTCACTCACTCACTCACTCACTCACTCACTCACTTACTCACTCAGCCCTGTACACCGAATCATTGAGGTTGGTGTCAATGATTCCTGTTAATTCATATAAGACTAATGGTTAGCAGTCAGACAAGTGCTTGTGATTTTGTTTTGTTTTCATCACCCCGACAACAACACTATGAACGTTCACCCTGTTCTGTGCACATCTGCCAGCAATTCCAACACAATTCCAGCCCTACGTGTTTTCACATTCGGCCAAAGCAAGTGTTTATTTTAGCTCTTAAAGAGTTAATCATTAGCGAGCGAGATAGAAGTTTCTGGTTGGTAAAAAAACACAGTATGTGTGTCTGTTAGTCCAATTCTGCAGCCTTCTGTGTGCACATCTTATCAGGCTCTCTAGATAAAGATGGAGTAGTTAATTCCATGGCTGTCTCCGCTTGCAAGCTGTCTTCCAACAACCAGTGTGGGAAATAACCTCCAGGAACCATAAGGAACAACGAGGGGTGGGGGCCCAGAGTGGCGGCTGGCCATTTTTATGGTTATATTTTTACACTTTGAAGGGGCACTGAACACTGTTTAGGGATGTGGTTCTGTGTGGAGCCCAGCAAGCTGTTAACCCTGCAGACTGGGCTAGAATGCACTGCAGCTCATAAACAGCTTTATGAGTGTGTTCCACACATAACACCCTGCTGCTTGTTTTGGCTGCTTGACTTTGACTGCTTCTTACGGTTACAGATGAGATACTTTACCTGGAATGCACTCTTAACAAAAAAGATATTGGTACGGATTCTTAACATTTCAAACAAGATTATTCTATCATATTCGGTTGCAAACAACATACTTTAGTGCAACTTAAAGTTGGACACTTGACACCCTACCCCCCCTTTTGATCTTACAAGCTTTTTGCGTCCATGAAACGTCGAATTCAGTTGAGTTTCCAAACTCTGGAAAACAATGCAACTATAATTCAGCCTTCCACTCACAGTAATGCAATCTCTTCCCCCTTTGTGGAAGCTCGTCTCTGAAGACATTTCCTAAACGCTTCGTCTTCCTACCCACAGAGACATTTGCCACCCCTGCCAAAGCACCCCCGGGCTATGAAGCACTTGTTTGGTACAGTTACATATGAATCTGCCTTGGTCACGTCATGCCCTCGCCACTCCTCTGTTTCACCGCATGATGAAAGAGTTCCCCATCCTCTGCTCAAACGGGTCTTCAACCCCCCCCCTCCCACCTGCCCCTGTGGACGTTCATTTTTTTCCATAACCCCCCACATACACCTGTGGTACCAGTGGCAGACTAGCTCCTACCCTGATGGCCCTGGCCCTCTGCCTGCTAATTTGGAACGGAGTCGGTTCAAATAAACTGCGGCAATGTTCGTGAGACAATTAATGACTTTGGATTAGGCGCTCGCATTAGGATATGTTCTCCCTTTAAATGACCTGTCAAGCAAGTTTCGCTCTCAAGGGAAATTAACTGTCATATGTAATGTAATAAAAATGAATCAAATAGATTAGGCAAACAGCCCTAAAGCAGGTGAGTCGACAGTTCACCAGGGAAAGAAAATAGTCTTCAGGCAAAAGAGCAATGCTCGCTAAATTTTTGATTATTAAGGCAAATGCTGGATAAATACACATAAGGCCCACATGCTATAAAGGGTTTTATAGATGACATTCTTCTTTATTGACCCTCTAAGAATCCCATATCCTTCAGCCATACTAGCACACACAGACTCAGCTTATATGGATTCCAGCTTCAATAGACCCAGCTTCAAAACCTCATCAAACATAACATGGGGTTAGAGTGCCACCACGGTTGGTGGGTGTTGTCTGATGATGGATACTGTTGCAGAACATCAACGTCAAATCTGTGTTAGCAACCTTCTAAAGTTGGGTGTTGTATGCATCTTAAACCGCTCTCTAGCACAATGCTGGCTGGTGAGATGAGATTATGGGATTTAGTCATCAAAACCAACAGGACTTCTCCTTTTTGTACCAAGAAATGTTCCATCTCTTTTATTCCAGTGGTTATTGAGTTTCCTTTAGCAGCAGACTCGTTCTCCAATAGCCCCATTACAGGATCCCATAAGTAGGTGGACACCACGCCATTCCACAGGCAAAAGGGCTTTTCCCAGACTGGAAGTTGGGGTCCCTGATTCCAATGACTCAGTAATCCCCACACAATGGGAGTGAGGGGGATTGAGCCTGAATGTGGTCAACAAGCATCAAAGGGGAATAAAGACGAACACCACTCCCACGACTCTACCCACCACTCCCATCCCACAATGCACAACCCACTCTGAGACAATGGGCCACAAACCAGGGTGGTGGGGTCTTGGGTGGTGGGGTCTTGGGTGGTGGGGTCTTGGGTGGTGGGGTCTTGGGTGGTGGGGTCTTGGGTGGTGGGGTCTTGGGGTGTGGAGGGTGTCGGTGGTGGGGTCAGCTCAGCAGTACCTATCGTCTCAGAGGGATGGTCTCTGCAGGCTTTGATCACCTCCCCGGTTTGAGTCATACTGCCGGAGAGACAGACAAGCTTATACCTGAAGGGGCTCAGCTGCTGTGTGGGGAGAGGTGAATCCAAGCCTAATGGACGACTGCTGCTAAGCATAACAGGGAGAATTAGGAAGGAGAAAGGTTCGGAAATTCATTCCATCAAAACATCCTGGGGGCGTTTGGGTTTCGGTGGATGGCAAAATTAGTTTGTGTCATGTTGATACATTTTGGGCCCATTAAGGTTTTATGGATGGGATGGGATTAGGTTTCATTCCTGCACACTCTGAGAGGGCATTGCACACGTTCTAGCCTGTTTAGTGATCAGCATTAAGGAAGACAACATCACTTGTCTTTGTGTCAGAACATATCAGAAACATAAAGCTGCTGGCTGTGTGCTGCAGTCAGGGTGTGGAAGATGCGCTTAAACTCCCCATGATCCCTGTGTGTGTGTGTGTGTGCGTGTGCGTGTGTGTGTGTGTGTGTGTGTTTGTGTTTGTTTTTGTGTGAGTGCGTGCCTGTGTGTGATTGTGCAAGAAATGTGATTGTGCCTGTTTTGTGTTTGTTTTGCATAAGGGGCCATGTTGCTTTACAAAATACAGTAAACATCTTCCAGCTTCTTAGCAACCAGAGCAGGCCCTGAGACACCAATGGGAAAAATGGCTTCTGTGTTGCAAGTGTGCTCGAAATGCATTTAAACGGTTTATGAGTCTGTTTTCTTAACATCGGTTAAAAGCGCTGCATTCAGCAACTCTTTGATGAGGTTTCTGGGCTGTTTATTTTTGCTTTGCTCTTGAGCTGCGGCTGCATTCCCAAGCATAACTCCCACCGTATTGCATTAGCTTCTTCTTCGAGACACAAGGTGCATACGCCATGGAATGCAGCCCGGCACTTAACACGGCCGAGTTTTCTGGGAACCGTCCGTCCCGCCTTCCTCCCGTCCTCAGGTCTGCCCTTTTGCTCCGGCGTCCATCTCTCTCCCCGTGCCTGGGTTTTCTTTCATTTCCCACTGCCCATTGCTGATCCGCTATCGGTATTGAAGCGTAGCGTGTAGAACCGTGCCTGCTAGATCCCATCTCATCTGATCAGGGAGCGAGAAAGAGACGGAGAAAGGAGACGGGCTCCGTGCCCTGTTGTTGTCTGCCTGATAATCGTCTGCCTCCAGGAACCCAAACACTGGGGGGTTTATAAAAGCCAGGTTATTGGGATCGGGTTGGAGATACAGACACACACACATGCATTCATGCACGAACACCATTGCATGCAAAAGTCACACAAACACACACACAGAGACACACACACATGCTTCCCACACATCATTGCATGCTGACAGACGCTCACAGACGCACACACACACAAACGTACACACACTCACACACATACATCATCCCATATGTGAGAGCGAAACCTTTAATCTGTCTTCCTGCACCGAATCAAAATATATGAGAGCCAGAAAATGAGCGTGTGAAGGGGGTGGGGTTGAGGGAGATAGCAAAGAGAACGGACAGCAGACATAACGATGAAGAGGGACCGCTACAGGAGGAACAATGGAGGGAGACATTCAGAGAGAAATTCATAAATTCACTCAGATAAACTGTCATAGATAAACATGTCCATGGAGAGGCCGGCAGAATGCTGTCTTCATGTCTGTGCCTCAAAATGAGGGATAGGCCCTGCATTTGGCTCCGGCCGATGGATTTGATTATTCCAGATTCCTAGGAAGCAGGAATCTGGACAACAGATTGTTATTGTTTTTTTTATGCTGCATAACTTTTGAATTGTGTGGATTGTTTTTCACGATTTCACGGTCTTTGACAGCTGGGAATATTTCTGAGAGTGCCTTCCTTAGCTTTAGAAGCCAATTAGTTTGGAGTCTTTCACTGAAGGGGGCACAGTGGTGTAACAGCCGGAACCCCCGAGTACCCCAACATAGTGGCTGCACCAATCAATACCAGAGGCTAATGAAGGCATGGGACTC
>NC_136942.1:436107-458607 GCF_949987615.1 Pollachius pollachius | reverse complement strand
CCAGGGCGGCCGCCTCATCTCTTTCAGAGCATTAAAATCCTAGAGCCAGCTAGGATGGCAGGATGGTCTCATGCTTAAAGGTGTTGGACAGTTTGTAAGGATCTGGGTTCGAACCCCCCCCCCCGGAGTTTCCCTGAAGGTTTAGGGCTAACCAATCCTAACCCATTCCTGCTTATTCATTTCATGACATGTATCTAAGAAATATTAGTTTTGAATAAAAGCTGGCAATAGGACATAATACAAAACATGAACATTACTATATGGACTTGCTTCAATGCCAAGAATGGCTGTACTGATTTGCATGACAATGCAACGGTTGAAAAAGTTCAAGCTGGTTGAAAAGGTGATGCAGTAATGCAGGCAAATATCATGCATGTGTTTGCATTATTTTCCCCTCACGTATTGAAATATCTCCCCCGGTGGTCTCGTTCAGCAGGTTCTGTTATTGTTGTGGTTATGTTGATTTCGAGCCTCACTCCCCATTTCATTCTGCTCCATTTAGAAAAGGCGTGAGCTCCTGTGTTTTACTTTTATCATTTATACGTTTATACGGTTATGGTTCGAATGGTTCCACACCATATCCACTAATAGTGTCAGAATCTTTCATCTTTAAACAGAATAAATATTTTCAAAAAATAACCAGAAAACGGGACGGCACCAAAAACGTTCTCGGCCAATGAGACGGCAGCGGAGCCATTGTGTTTAACACGGCCGTCTTTGGTTACCCTTTAATAGCCATAGCAGTGTAGGGCCCTGCAGGTCAGACTGAGCAGCATAGAGTGACTATCACAGTGAGCCGCAGCGCTAGCGCCACGCAGATCTGCTTTCACTCCCTCCCGCTCTTGACCCATGTTCTGCCGGCGGCTCGCTGCCGTGTGACGCTGCGTGGCTCAGCGCTGAAACCCTAGCACTGGTCCGTTGTGTGTTCGGGACAATGAGCTGGGGCTGCTTTAAGTGTGTGTGTGGGGGGGGGCAAAGGTGTGTAACATCTCGCATATCGACCCCTCGGCGCCGGGTTTATACTGCAGAACAACACGTTTGTGTTGCAGAACGGCCATCGCTCACTCTTGATGTTGTTCCGTGCGATTGAGGCCAAAAAGAAAGCGGTGCTTTAGGGATGGGTTTCATGGCGTTGGCAGTTCTGCGTATTTTCTGACCGCCACGTCAAAACCCAGACCAGCTCTGTCCGGGAGGAGGCCGGACTGCGTGTTCTGGAAGCGTCCGTCTGTCCATTTTGTATCTGAGCCCACGGCGAAGCCAAGCATAATAGCGGCAGACCTTCAAACAAGGCCTGAAAAAACAGCTGTCCAGCCGCCAGTTTTCCCCGCCTTGATCTTCTCTATACCTTCACACAGGCAGGGGAACGGCCCTCCCCCTCCCCCTCTCTCTCTCCCTCTCTCTCTCCCTCTCTCCCTCTCTCTCTCGCTCCCTCTCTCCCTCTCCCTCCCTCTCCTCCCCTCTCCCTCCCTCCCTCCCTCTCCCTCCCTCTCTCTCTCCCTCCCTCCCTCCCTCTCCCTCCCTCCCTCTCTCCCTCTCCTCCCTCTCTCTCTCTCCCTCCCTCCCTCTCTCCCTCTCCTCCCTCTCTCTCTCTCCCTCTCTCCCTCTCCTCCCTCTCCTCCCTCTCTCTCTCTCCCTCTCTCCCTCTCCTCCCTCTCCTCCCTCTCCCTCTCCCTCTCTCTTTCCCTCAGTTTACTCTGATCTCTCTCTCTCTCTCTCTCTCTCTCTCTCTCTCACTTGATCCCCCACTGATGTCCCACTTCGCTCCGACAAACACCTTCACGAGGCACGTTTGTTTGCTTTGAAAATACATAACCCCCCCCCCCCCCCACACACACACACACACACACACACACACACACACACACACACACACACACACACACACACACACACACACAGCCACATACACAAAAGCGTGTGCGCACACACACACACGTAAACACACACACACCACTGGGGTGTTTTTGGAGCAGCATGGTGGAACGGTGCAATCTGTGTGGAGCCCGGGGGCCATGATGGCTCCATCTCCCTGGGTCTGGAGAGGGGCCCTGGGCTCGGGGCCCTTCCCAGGGTCTCTCGTGTGCTGTTCTTCTCAACGTGCTGACAGAAGAGTTTGATATATCTTCCTCTGGCCTGAATACGGCAAAAAAAGAAGGTCGGCATGGACGAGATTTAATGTGCACAAACACGCTTACACACGTGCTTACACACACACTTACACACACACACACCAAAACAATAATGCGCGCGAACACTCCTGCACGCACACACACAGACACACACACACACACACACACACACACACACCGCACATCAAAGGGCCTGTCTGTCAAGTATTCTAAATAGAGGGAGAGTCGGTTTCTTTCTCCTCCGCGTCTCTCCTCTCCTCTTCCATCATCCGCCTTGCAGCCCTCCCCACCCGACATGTTTGGCTTTGTCCGTAGCTTCTGTTCACGCAGGGAGAGCACGGTTACCCGTTCTCCGCCATGCATATAGTCCATGGAAAACCTAGGAACGATCAATAGAGCAAAACACAGCACAGCCCTGTAGTGGCAGCCACGGGGATGATAGCGGCACCATCCAGCGGAAGTCTTCTTGCTTGTATTGTTCTGCTTTAAATGTCATGACCTTTGTTTGGGCCCCGGCCGACACCACTACCCCCCCCACCCCTGGGATGACATCCCAGCCCCTGCATGACGGGCCCCTCCAGAATACCCTCTCATTAGATGTATTCCCCTGCCCATTGTTCCACTCTTCAAAGCATCGGTCTGCAGGTCTGCGTGCTAAACCCACAACACGAGTCCCTGTAGCCCTACAGGGCCCTGAGCTCGATGGGGTGGCTCAGGCTAATGGTTATCATTACACGCTTCATGTGAGCACCATCAAGTCTTCTTGTGCAGCTCAGTGGCCAAGGCCTGGTGAGGCTGATGATACTGCAATCAGTGCTTTCAGTGTTTCTCATTGGCTGTCAGGGAAAGGGGTTCTATTCTCTGTTTCTCATTGGCTGTCAGGGTAAGGGGTTCTATTCTCTGTTTCTCATTGGCTGTCAGGGCTAGGGGTTCTATTCTCCGTGTTTCTCATTGGCTGTCAGGGCTAGGGGTTCTATTCTCCGTGTTTCTCATTGGCTGTCAGGGTAAGGGGTTCTATTCTCTGTTTCTCATTGGCTGTCAGGGTAAGGGGTTCTATTCTCAGTTTCTCATTGGCTGTCAGGGTAAGGGGTTCTATTCTCTGTTTCTCATTGGCTGTCAGGGCTAGGGGTTCCATTCTCTGCGTTGCTCAGAGGCAACGGCGGCAGGCAGAGCTGAGCCTTTATCTGACAGCAAGGTAACCAAAGGGTGTAATGGTTTCCCCCAGCCTGTGTAATGCCCCCCCCCCCCTGTGACCCCCAGGGGGAGAGGTCATGGGTAACTAACACTGAGTAAGTAAGAGTGGAGGGGCCCGTCATGTGACCGGGGTCAAGGACCTCCAAGTGCCACCAAAAGTCCGGCCCGTCAATAATTAACGAACCTGAGTCAGCGTCGCGAGGCCGTGACTAAACACACAGGGGGGGGCGCAGAGGGCCCCGGATCGCCTCCTTAGTGTAAAGTACAGCAGAACTTAGTGTGTAAACTGGTGCAATCTGCCCCCTGGTACAGATATTAAATGTCATGGTAGCAGTAGGTAGTGATACGGCCGAGCTCACAGCAGGGGTCTCCCCTGTCGGGGTCAATCTGTACGCTAAAGGAGGGAAATATATAAAATGGGATAGCAGGTATAACATAACAAGGTCACAGTGTACGGGACGGTTAGGCTAGTAAAGGGCAGGGGAGGGGGAGGCCAGGGCACCCTGCCAAAACAAGAGGATGGGAGAGAGGGAGGGAGGGAGAGAGGGAGGGAGGGAGGGAGGGAGGGAGAGAGGGAGAGAGGGGGGGAGAGAGAGAGGGAGGGAGAGAGGGAGGGAGGGAGAGAGAGAGGGAGGGAGGGAGGGAGGGAGAGAGGGAGGGAGGGAGGGAGGGAGGGAGGGAGGTGGGGAGAGAGAGAGGGAGGGAGGGAGAGAGAGAGGTGGGGAGAGAGAGAGAGAGGGAGGGAGAGAGGGAGGGAGGGAGAGAGAGAGGGAGGGAGGGAGGGAGAGAGGGAGGTGGGGAGGGAGGGAGGGAGAGAGGGAGAGAGGGAGGGAGGGAGGGAGGGAGGGAGGGAGAGAGGGAGGGAGAGAGGGAGGGAGGGAGGGAGAGAGGGAGGGAGGGAGGGAGAGAGGGAGGGAGGGAGGGAGGGAGGGAGGGAGGGGTGGTGGGCGCTGGGGCGACTGATAAGGGGAAAACCTCTGCGTCCAGATCGGGCCCTAGGCTGGCGAGTCCCCTGTATGCTCCACAGAGCCCAGACACAACAAACCGGGCGACCGAGAGAGAGAGAGAGAGACCCTCTGTGTCTCCACGGCCGAGTACAGCGCAGAGGGGCTACCGTTGGCCGCGCAACGAGCTCAGCCTGATGAAAGAGGAGCGAGGAAGGGTTTTCCAGGCCTCCTCCACACACACACACACACACACACACACACACACACACACACACACACACACACAAACACACACGGGGCCCAGACATGAAAGCAGACCCTGCTCTGACACAGTGTTATACTAGCTGTGGTTTCAGCAAGTGCTTTCCCCCTCTGGTGATGGTCCATGTCAGTAACATGCAGCTATGAGGTCGAGGTTTCTTTGATGAGGATTTGTTTTTTCCCCTTTGTGTCTTTGCCCACCTTTTGAGAGCCACGCGTCACTTTCTTATTTTTGACATTTCCACCGAGACCAGCTCGATCACGACGAGTGCAAAGGGTTCAGAGCTACGACCTGAGCTGCCACGCACCTCGTCTCTACTATCTCTCACTGAAAACACCGGCGCAGGCCTTTGGCCTGTGCAAACCTACTGTGGTAGATTTATTCCTACTCTCATCCTAACCTTACTATATTCATGCATACATCATGTGGAGGGAACTGAAGGACGTGCTCTTGTGGTTCCCCTAGACCTCTTCGGACGACTGCGGCCTCCACGAGGGCCTCAACGAGGGCAAAGAGGGCGAGTACCGCCTGGAGGTGGTTCAGGACGCCCAGCGCCTGGAGTACTGGCAGAAGGACCTCACCAACACCCTGGTCACCTCCATCTCGGTGGCCATGGTCCACGGACACATCGTGGCCTACCTGGGCACCGGGGACGGGCGCCACATGCAGGTAAACCCAGCCGGCCCGACGCCACCGCACACACCACTCTGTACGGGCGTGTGGGCTTAAGGAGGCTTTAGAAGAAGAAAGAGGGCCAGGTACTCATCCTTATTTGCATTGGAAATAGAGGCGGTTAGTCAAAGACGGAGCCCCTCGCCACATGCCCCCACCCCCGGTTGCCTTCTTCTCATGTCTCATGTAAATGAGAGCAGACATTAGAGCAGGGAAACGGCCGTTCTGAAGCCCCAGGAGAGGGCAGGGAGGGGTCGGTGACAGGTAGACCCCACAGGGGGGGCTGTGACCCCCCTGTGGGGTGTGTGGAGGAAGAAGCATTCTTGTTTGTGCACTCGTTGAACTTTGACCCCCATGCCCGGTGGGCCAGCTAAAGCCCAGCGTTGTAATGTCTTCCCCTGACGTCTGGGCAGACAGAGCTGGTTTTGAAGGAACAAATCTGTACTGGAGTCCATGTGGTCAAAGTTAGGCTTTTATCCTGAGGTTAAAAACATACGCATGTGTAAAGCCTTTTTCTTTTGAGTGATTCGATGAGGGTTTAGGGTGCACCATCCTAGTCTGAAAGGTGAAAGCATAACACCCAGCAGGCATTCAAATACCCCTACATGTCCTATATGATATTCATGAAGGTCTTTTGTTCCGTCTTTTTCTCAAAGAAAACATGTTTGAACATCTTGAGCACAGTCTAGCACTGTTGAAAGTCCCATGTCCTACTCTCCTAAAGATTAGCACATTTTCCTGCCGGCTTTTGACACTTTTCCCCACAATGTCTTGCATAATGCAGAGACAACAGAGACGAGCTTTGCGCTACATGCTAACACACACATAACACATCATGTTCCGGGACGCCGTAGCTTAGCGACGGTGCTAACGCAGCGCAGTGTCGCTACACTGCGTTCATAATCACTCTCCATATAAACATAGTTACATAGTTTATCCATGCTTCAGGGCGGCCGCTGAGCGAGGCGCAGCTCAGACGGCGGGTAATGCAAGGCTGCTGTGAGCAGTCAAAGATCGGCATGAGGGATTCTGCTTGTTTTTAAAACACAATCAGAAAACCAGTGGTTGGAGAAACGGCCGACAGCTGCAGGGGGGGGTGAGGGGCAGGGGGCTGGGGCCCGGTGGGCACAAGGGGCTTACGACCACAACGGCACGTTAATGGTGAATGGACGGTCCTCGATGACACGCTCGCTCAGGCACGGCAGGCTATAGCGCCCGGGCCCCGGGCAGCTGTTGACCTCCCTCCTCCCTCCGCCCTCCTCCCTCCGCCCTCCTCCCTCCATCCTCCTCTCCCCTTCTCTTTCCTTTCTTGTGGTTCGCTCATTGTCTCAGAAAAACCAAGAGCGAGCTGCTGAAGGGGCGAGGGAGAGGGAGAGAGAGAGAGAGAGGAGGGAGAGAGAGAGAGGGAGAGGGGAGAGAGAGAGGGAGAGAGGGGAGAGAGAGAGGGAGAGGGGAGAGAGAGAGAGGGAGGGAGAGGGGAGAGAGAGAGGGAGAGGGGAGAGAGAGAGGTAGGGAGAGGGGAGAGAGAGAGGGAGAGAGGGGAGAGAGAGAGGGAGAGGGGAGAGGGAGGGAGAGGGGAGAGAGAGGGAGGGAGAGGGAGAGAGAGGGAGAGAGGGGGGGGGGGATCTAGCGCGAGAAATATAGAAGGAGAGAGATAAGGAGAGAGGGAGAGAGTGGTAGAGAGAGATTGAAGGAGATTGGGTGATGAAGAAATATATAGAAGGAATAAAGAAAGTAAGGTAAGCCTTGATAAGCAACCAGAAAGTAAAACAAGTGAAAAAACCCACAGAGCTAAGTAGCTTAAGTAGGTCCAGCTCTGTGGGAATCCTGTTCACCTGTGGTGTTTTCTCTACATGTAAGCTCACCCACACACAGAATCGCTAGATACAACCACAATCCACACTGCCGCTTGCTCAGCGGCCACTGCACTGTGGCTCATGACAGGGTGTTCTTATTCCAACATCACATGACCTCCTGACCAGAACTGCCAGGCTCTCAAATATTTCTGTGCACCCAGTGTTGCCAGTGGTCCAACCGCCTCCTGTCGCCTGCCATACTGAACATAGGAGAGAGAGAGACAAAGAGAGACGGCGAGAGAGAGAGACAGAGAGAGAGAGAGAGAGAGAGAGACACACACACAGAGAGAGAGAGAGGGAGAGAGAGAGAGGGAGAGACAGAGACAGAGAGAGAGAGGGAGAGAGAGAGAAAGACAGACAGAGAGAGAGAGAGAGACAGAGAGAGACAGAGACAGAGACAGAGAGAGAGGGAGAGAGAGAGAGAGACAGAGAGACAGACAGTCAGAGAGAGGGACAGAGACAGAGGGAGAGAGAGAGGGAGAGAGAGAGAGAGAGCGGGAGAGACAGAGAGAGAGAGAGAGAGAGACAGAGACAGAGAGACAGACAGACAGAGAGAGAGACAGAGACAGAGACAGAGACAGAGAGAGAGAGGGAGAGAGAGAGGGAGACAGAGAGAGAGCGGGAGAGAGAGAGAGAGACAGAGACGGAGAGAGACAGACAGACAGACACGGACGGAGAGAAAACAGAGAGAGAGCGAGAAAGAGGAGTAAGCTCAGTGCTGTGTCCCTGCCGGACTCTGGCTGAGGGAGATCTTCCCACAGCTCCAGTCTCTGTGGGAATAACACAGGCCCTGTGTTTATTCGAGACCCCCCCCACAACCCCTGCTAATACAATAAGCTGTCATTCAGCCTGCTATTAGCTCCAGAGAGAGGCCTTCTTATAGCAACTCTCTGGAGTTGTCTGTCTGTCTGTCTGTCTGTCTGTCTGTCTGTCTGTCTGTCTGTCTGTGTCTTTACTTCTCTCTCTCTGTCTGTCTTCCTGTCTGTCTGTCTGTCTGTCTGTGTGTCTCTCTCTCTCTCTGTCTCTCTCTGTCTCTCTGTCTCTCTGTCTCTCTGTCTCTCTTTCTCTCTCTCTCTCTCTCTCTCTCTCTCTCTCTCTCTCTCTCTCTCCCAGTGGTCCTGGCTGTTAGACATCAAGAGAAAGGTGAAAGAGGAAAACTATTTCCACAAAATGCTGAGGCTGGTGTATATCATGAGTGTGTGTGTGAGGTAGTGGTGGGGGCAGTGTAGTTAACAGGTGTGATGTAAACAGTACTGTACACGGGCTTCAGAGACCACAGGCGACTATTAGAAAGCTTGTTCTCTCTCCTTCATCACAACCCGGGGCCGTAACCAGATCCTAACCACCAGTGATAAATGTTCTACCAGGTGTGACAACTGCATTGTGTGTGTGTGTGTGTGTGTGTGGGTGTGTGTGTGTGTGTGTGTGTGTGTGTATGTGGGTTTGTCAGAGTCTGTGTGTCTGTGTGTATGTGTGAGGAAGAGGGGTGAGGGGGTCTCCAAGTTTTAAACACCTCACGACATGTCAAAGTACATGTGTCTCTCTATCTGTCTGTCTGTCTATCTATCTATCTGTCTGTCTATCTCTCTCTCTCTCTATCTATCTATCTATCTATCTATCTATCTATCTATCTATCTATCTATCTCTCTATCTATCTCTCTATCCCTCTATCGCTCTATCTCTCTTTATCTCTCTTTATCTCTCTCAGACACACACAACCATACAGACAAACACACATCATACACACAACTCTCTAACTACTTGTCGACCCCCCCCGTCGAAGTGACCCAGAATGCCTTAGTTTGATAAGCTTCCCTGAAAGAACTTTTGCCAGCCATCCACATATACATAATCCACACACAAATATAGTCAGAGTGCTGCTGTCGATGCCCTCAGGCTTAGTTTGCTATAAAACGTTGTCACTGGGCTACTGTTGTACCGCCTAAGCTTGGAGGAAAATCGAGTTGTTCCGCTTATTTTTGTACCTTCAATGCAGCTCTTTCTACAGCTTTATTACAGAGGCATCTCATCATTTAATGTCCTCAGTTCAACCTCTGTGTCCTCAGAAAAGATTAAACGATACGAGCACCAAATTAATATTTTGCCAGCCCCCTGTGGATATCGCCCTCCACCAAGGTACCGGAGAGCCACGGGACAAAGGGCTCTTGTGTCTCGTTATGAGTCTCTGCAGCAGTTGAGCTCTGGTCGGTCACCTTAAAGGAAGGTTGAATCCATTCAAACGCTGACAATGACTCCCACTGTAAAGCGTGCTAACGCAGGGTAGTATTGTATGCAGACGCCCTTCGGAGGACCCTGTGAATACTTCTTTGTGTATAATAGAAGATCTTGTCAGTGTTAGTATTGAGTGTTGAAGGTGAGGCAGCTTGTGGTGTTGTACTGACCCCGCCCCCCCACTCTGCCAGGTTCTCTTCTCCAGGACCGCATCGCCCCATGTGAACATCCGTCTGGACTCCACGCCGGTGTCCTCCAGCATAGTTCTACTGGACCCTCAGGGGCCAGGGGGGGCTCTGCTGCTGGCTACAGGCAACAAGGTGCGCTTCTTACTCTGTTTCACACGCACATGGCTTTTTTACAATATTAAACTATACATTCAACTTTTAAGTTGAATATTAATTCGATATGAAATGTCATATTATTAAATGCAATATTCACCCCCTCTTCCCACCCACCCATTAGATCACCAAGGTTCCTCTGACCGGTCCCGGCTGTGGTCAGCTGACATCCTGTACTTCCTGTCTGCTGTCGTCGGGGGTGACAGGATGTGGCTGGTGCAGGGACCGCTGCACCAGAGCTAACGAGTGCAGCGTGACCTCCGGCTGGACCCAGGACTACTGCGCCCCCGTCGTCAACAAGGTAACGCCATGGCAACCAGGGCAGCGCGACGCCGCCACAGAGTTGGACCTGCAAACGTTCTTTTCAACATTAATTGTAAAAGGTCATAAACAATATTTATAAAATAAATGTAGTGTCTATGTCCGAAAAGGCTAGAAGCAGCATTAGTCTTAGTAAACATTCATCCCCTAGGTTAGGGTTTGACACTGTAGGGTTGATGATGATGATGATGATGATGATGATGATGATGATGATGATGATGGTGGTGATGGTGGTGGTGACAGGGATAAAAAGATTGATTTGTTGGTGTAACTAAGGAACCTGATGAGAAGGTTGGCTGTTTTTCTATATTCAGTGTGTTACATAGGGAAAAGAGATATTGAATGATGAAAGTGAGACGAAAACAAGAGCTCAGGCCAAGGAATAGCATCCATCTTAACCCGATCCTTTTATAGCCTGTCTCCCCTTGTGTCTCTCGTATCAACCTGAATCCTCACTGGGGCAGAACTATTTAACTTCCTACGCTGATGGATAATGTCTCTGTTTAACACATCACCTGGTGAATTTAGGACTGGAGTCAGAGTTAGTTTGTATCAAATATAATGCTGCATTTTTGAACACGTGTGTGTGTGTGTGTGTGTGTGTGTGTGTGTGTGTGTGTGTGTGTGTGTGTGTGTGTGTGTGTTTCCGACAAGGGACTGGAGTTGATTAAGGTTTATATATATATATATATATATATATATATATATATATATATATATATATATATATATATATGTATATATATGTCTATTACATGATAAGGTTGGATTACAACAAACTGCAGAGTGCATAACTACCCTCATCGTAGACTCTGGGAAGTGGCTGAAACCACTGGGATCTCTGCGTTTACGGCACAATGATTACAGACCTTCTGGGTATTTCTGTATATTCCTGCTAATCAAATGACATCTCTGAGCTAACCTTGGCTACCTCTTGCACAGCTTATTCAACGGGAGAAGTCGAACCAGCTCTGCCAAATACACCACGTAGCGGAATACCAAAATGGTGGAGTCAGATTCCCATACAGGGCAACAAAACAGCCGTAGTACGGGGGAAAATATATTGTCTAAAAATGGCATTTGGAGCTGCTTTCATGGGAATAACATCTTTGAAGGTTTCTGCCTGTTAGAGGATGATTGTAGCGACAGAGGAATACCCATTTAGAACTAGGATACTGCTGGCCTGATTTGTTTTAAGCTAACACAGACAAACTGTGAATGCATTGGTACTGTGATTGAAGGGGAGTTCATTTGCAGAGCACTTTATCACAGTTACAGCCTCACAGAGGCTTCATGCTGTTTCCTGACATGAGAGTCCATTACGTTCTGCATTCTGTTGGAACTGCAACACTTCTAGACGTGAGCGTTCCCATCTTAGCGTTGACATCACGTCGTTAGCATCATGAGCGTTAGCATCATGAGCATTAGCATCGTGAGAGTTAGCATCGTGAGCGTTAGCATCGTGAGAGTTAGCATCATGAGTGTTAGCATCTAGCTGAACAGGAGGCTAAGGCCCTGTCCCAATTCTCCCCCTTCCCCTAGATTTGAGCCCTGACCCTAGATTTGAGCCCTATCCCTAGATTAGAGCCCTGACCCTAGATTAGAGCCCTAACCCTAGATTTTGTGCTGTTTTCCCCTTCAAATCATCCCTTGAACGCTAGCCAGCTCGGTAGCTGATTTGCAGCTGAGGGCACTCAAAGCAAGTGTTCCTGTTAAGGGGAGAGGAATGGGACTGGGCCTTAAATGTATTCCCTTCCTACCTTGTTCCAGGTGTGGCCGGCCACTGGGCCGTTACGAGGCACCACTGTCGTGACGATCTGTGGAGAGAACTTTGGCTTCAACAAGACGGAGAGCTTCAAGTCCTCGCTGGTGACGGTGGAGGTTGCCGGTGCCGCCTGCAAACTGTACAGACAAGACCGCCTCAACCGGTGACTGGGGCCTCACTCTCAGCAAGCTGCCATTCGCTTGTTGTCTTTTTTGTTGTCGATTTATGTGTTTGTTCACGATTGTTGTTGTTATATGTGTGTGCATATGTATTTTTATGTACACGTGTTTGTGTTTGTGTGTGTGCATGTGTGCATGCATATGGGCACGTGTGTCCGAATATGCATGCATGAGTGCTTATTTGTTTGAGTTTGTGTGTATGTGCTTGTGTGTACACTGCATACCAGTGTGGCTAGCAGCGGGGGGGGGGTAGGGTCAGCAGATAAAGGAGTGTTTAGGTCTGGAGGGCCACAGCGGCTTACAGGGCCCGCTGGGCTGTGCAAACACAAACGCAAAGACCCTTCTCAGGCAGGCTGAATGGGTTCTCTGAGGGGGCTTCACATTCTACACATGACTCCACTAACTGCTCAATTGGTAAAAAAAACCAAACTGCTGCGTCGAGGACTTTTCCGCTCCACCGATACCTCCAGGACACAAGCAGTCAAAAGCCCCTTCGTCCGAAACAGACCGGCGCTATAGTACACCCATTGTTTACGCGTATAAAAACATAGTATGGATGGGGGAAGAAGGAAAAAACAAAACGCAGCCAACCCACTTCCTGGTTTGGAAGATCGTCTTTGTGCTGTGGGCCAGCGAGGCGCGTTGTGGCTCAATTAGGACCATGGGGCTATCTGGCTCCCCTGCATGGGAATAATGGCGGCTGTGTGTGTGCTGTTTGGCCCTGTTTGTTTGCCCATAGGTGGAATGAGCTGCAGTGTTCCCCCGTCTCCAGTGGGAACTTTACTCCGTCCGGAAGGACAGTCAAGGTCACCAGCGGTAACAAGTTTGACCAGAAAGAGGCTTTCTCCTTTGTGGTGGGTCACGTAAAATGTGTGGTCTTTTCTTCTTGTTTTTTGTTTGTGTGCCTTGTGTGTGGTGTCTGTGATTTACTTGCGTTGAGGACTACCTTGTTAAAATAGTCTTTTATTGTCGTGGGAGTCTTGGATAGAGTTGATGGGACTGAATGTGGGAATACAGACACAGTAATGCAATTAAATTAAAGACACAAGCACAATCATTAAATAACAGCCAACAGCAAATATTTAATGACACGAGTAGGACAGAAACACACAAATACACATGCACATAAACACAAAAAACAATGTGTGTTTCTCTCTCTCTCTCTCTCTCTCTCTCTCTCTCTCTCTCTCTCTCTCTCTCTCTCTCTCTCTCTCTCCCCTCTCACACCAATATATGCACCAACGTCCCTAGCTTTTGAGTTTGATTTGGGGGTGTTGTGATCAAAGTCTGTATTGATTCAAACTACTACTTTGTGTGTGTGCTGATGTTGATGTGTGTGTTACAGAGTGTGAGTGAGAGAGAGGTTGTTCTTAACCATGTGACTGACCTGTTCTACCTCAACCCAGGACCCGGTGATTAAGGAGATCTTCCCAGAGTTTGGGCCTAAATCTGGGGGCACCTTGCTCACCATCAGGGGGGCCTTCCTGGATGCTGGCAACAAGAGAGAGGTCACCGTGGGGAAAGCTGTATGCAAGATCCAGAGGTCAGTCTAAGCGTGCTTCTCTTATTATAATCGTTCTTTCTTTCTTTCTTTCTTTCTTTCAAACTGGCACAATAGTTTCTTTCTCTTTGTTTATATAAAAAAATTCTCCCCCCCCCCCCCATTTCCAGCATCATCTCCTCAACGCTGATCTGTAAGACCCCGCCCTCTCCGGAACCGTCCAATCAGCCGGTGACGCTGACGCTGGATGGGGTGGAGAGGCGGGCCCCCGGCCCCTTCACCTACAACCAGGACCCGGTCATCAACAGCATCCAGCCCTCGCGCTCCTTCATCAGGTCCGAAGCAGTGAACAATGCTCTCACTAGCTGTGTTCCAAACCGTTCCCCATCACGGATATAGTGCACTATATAGGGAGCTCGCCATTTTGTACTGGTGTTCGAATTCTCAGTGGTTAATTTCATTCACTATATAGTGGACTTAAAATACCCAAAATTTGAGTGAACATTAGATGTTCCCTACATGTTACTCCCGTATACCACAATGCAATGCGGTCATGTTTTTTACTGACGCAAATGACGTTTAGAAATGTTCAGCGTAGTGTCCGAATTCTAGTTTGTTCGTTCCCTACATAGTGCACTTGTAACGTGAGCGTTTGGCTGAACCCAAGTGCACAGACTGGCGAAGAGCGTGGAACAGTGTCAATCGTTTATTCGGATTCAGGATCGGCAGGCAGAATAGTCAGACAGGCGGGGGTCAGGAGCAGGCAGGATAGTCAGACAGGCGGGGATCAGGAGCAGGCAGGATAGTCGGACAGGCGGGGATCAGGAACCGGCAGAATAGTCAGACAGGCGGGGGTCAGGAGCAAGCAGGATAGTCAGACAGGCGGGGATCAGGAACCGGCAGAATAGTCAGACAGGCGGGGATCAGGAGCAGGCAGGATAGGTGGTAGGTCAGGATTCGAATCGCGGGAAAGCACTGTGAACACAAGAGACAATCTGGCAGGGAATGTTTGGGAGGAAAGGACTGATATAGGGGAAACACAGGTGAAGGTGGTTGGGTTAATTGGGAGTGATCAGGGTGGCAGGCAGGTGAATTGGAAAACCAGGGGCGGATCATGAGAGCACTATATCATAAACACTATATAGGGAATAGTGAGTGAGTGAATAGGGAACAATTTGGAACACAGCTATACACTATATAAACCTGTATACTGCAGTGGTGTTATAGTAGGGTTGAACACAGGTGTATCTCCTGACCTTAATTACGGGCACTAGCATACTACCATGGGACAGTTCCATAATTAACTTAATGAGCTACACCTGTTTTCACCCCTACTGTAACACCTCTGTGATAAAAGTTATATTGTAGGTGCACTGATATTGATCATTGAATAATTGATTGTACTGTCCTGTGTGAGCCAATATCACCTAAATGAATTCCAGACGATAAAGACTTGACTTGATTGATAACAGGTGTTTTGGCATTAGATGATTACAGCTACACGAATGATTACACATCTGATTGATTGAAAAATGTATTCAATAGAAAACAAAATATTAATAGGTCATGACTGTCAGGATTTGATTTTGTCTGGGGTCAACAGTCTTTCAGAAGTCTTTACAGGGTGTTGAGTAGAACCTGAGAGCGTGATCCCTGAGACCGCCATTATGTACCTAGTACTAATGCAGGACAGAGGAGCAGGATGAATACCTTGAGATGCTCTGCGGCTAGGATCGCATCTTAGATTTCACAGCCAGAGGAAGCACGTAGGAGTTGAGGTCTCAGACTCGGTAGCCACTAACGCTAACAGCAGACCTTCCCGCTGGGACGCTGGAGGCCAGCTGAGCTGATGTATTCCTGTCCTCCTCTGCAGTGGCGGCTGCACGCTGTCGGCTCATGGCTTCTTCCTGCAGTCCGGCCTGCAGCCCCAGATGTTCCTCTCCGTCCCGCATGAGGGGAAGGTCCTGCATGCGGTGAGTAGGCTCCGGGTTTGCCAGATTTCTAATAGAATACTGTGTATCACAATGCTTTATATATTCAAAGTAGAATTTATCACAATGTATATTGAATTTCAATCTTAAAAATTGTATGTAGCACAATATTTATATATTGTATTTATATATATTCAAACCAGAGTATATAAAAATACATATTCTATTTATATACACTCAAAATAATCATACAAATTGAAAAGACATCTCAATAAACTGCCTAAAATAAAATGCCTTTAACCTCACTGTTGTACAGTTAAGTACTGTAGGATGTTGTATCCACATGTAATAAATACCAATACAAGGGGATAGGGATCCAGCTCTTGACTTTACTTCCTGTTGGATTTATGTTCAATATGACATGGAGGTGCAGGATTAAGGGGTAACATGTCCTTTTTTCCTTTACTATTCGGAGGAATGACATTCCATCAGTGTCCTGTCGTGTGTGTGGTATTGTCATTATGGGCATTTAGCTCCTGAAAGGGACTGCAGGGTTTTGATGATGTGGGGAAAAAGGAAATCGAAATTGTGTTGTCTGGAGAAAACTACACTAAACCCCTCTCCCCTCCCACACACACATACTCATACATACACACACACACACACACACACACACACACACACACACACCACGCAAAGAATACAAAGAATATCACACTACACCCGCCTCCCTCCAAAGTTCCAGGGTACACACACACACACGCACGCACGCACGCACGCACGCACGCACGCACGCACGCACGCACGCACGCACGCACACACACACACACACCACGCAAAGAATACAAAGAATATCACACTACACCCGCCTCCCTCCAAAGTTCCAGGGTACACACACACACACACGCACGCACGCACGCACGCACGCACGCACGCACGCACGCACGCACGCACGCACTCACGCACGCACGCACGCACACACACACACACACCACGCAAAGAATACAAAGAATATCACACTACACCCGCCTCCCTCCAAAGTTCCAGGGTACACACACACACACACACACACACACACACACACACACACACACACACACACACACACACACACACACACACACACACAATCCATCATAGCAAAATGTCATTGTTAATTCAATATTGTTGGTTTGTGGCATGATGAAATGTTAATATCATACTAGCGTGAAAGCTCTGGCCCGTGCTTACCCCTGAGCCAATACCCCGTCCTCCACGCCTGTCCACTCGGATAACCATCGCCGGACTGTGGTTGCTCAATGGCTGTGGCTGAAACAAAAGCTGCTGCTTTGGAATAGAGAGGAAAGAGAAATGATAAAACTACCAACCAGAACCTTCCAGAGGCCTCCGTTTCTGGAATGAAGACAAACACTAGGGGGAAATACGTTGATTGTAAAATAACTGCATTTATTGAATAATAGGTTAAATAGATATTGGGGACATATTTTTAATTAATCTCTCAATAAAAAAGAAACAAGGAATACCTCCAACCTCACTGATAGATTTAAAAGATCAAGGATTTTATTTATTGGTTTAGGTCTGTTTGCTTTTGTCATTAAGTTTAAGTTTAGGAAGTAGACGGGTTATCAGTTTTGAATTACCCTCAACAAAACCAATTAGCATACAGAGAGCTTTGTGTGTTTGGGCCTTGTTGGTGTGTGTGTGTGTGTGTGTATTTGTCTGGGCTCAGGTTAAAGCACATATTGTTCTTTGATGTTATCGGCCACTCTGAGAAACACACTTCCAACAGGTACAGACAAGCCCGCCCGAGGAGATAATACCCCCTGAAACACACACACTTACACACACACACACACACACACACACACACACACACACACACACACACACACACACACACACACACACACACACACACACACACACACACACACACACACCCAACCTTTTGTGTGCAAATTAGTTTGTTATAGGGTCACAAACATCCACTAACATACGCGTCAACCTTCCCCTCCACACACACACACTTACTCACACAAAAGCACACATAAACAAACACACACACACACACACATACTCACACAAAAACACACCTACACAAACACCCATAGGCACGTCTCTGTGTCTCATCTTTCAGCTCCTGTGTCCGTTACGGCTGACCTGCGCTGGGGTCAGTGGTGGTTGGGGCCCCTGGGAGCTCTCACTCCACACAGAGGGGCCTGGGTGCTCTAAGGGCAGTGTGCTCACCCCTCCAAATGGATCCACACTACCAAAGTTACCGGTTCCTAATAACAATAATAATAATAATAATAATAATAATAATAATATATCTTTTTTTTACAGCACTTTTCTAAATACTCAAAGACGCTTTACAAAAAAGGAATACATACAGACAGTACAGACACTTAAACAAAAGGAAAAGAAACAACACTACAACAATAGGCAACACAAGAGAGAGAGAGAGAGAGAGAGAGAGAGAGAGAGAGAGAGAGAGAGAGGGTGGAAGATGGCGGAGGATGATTTGTCAGATGTTGTAGGTGGTCCTGAAGAAATGGGTTTTAAGTTGACGTTTGAATACTGCTAATGGGGGCCACCTATGACTGCTGTCAGAGCCGACCGATAAACCGATTGAAGTGATTCAGCCTCAAGTCAAAAATCATGAAGTTCTTTCGGACCTATTCAAGACTTTAAAAAACAAATACCGGCACCTTAAACTTTATTAAAAAGTTAAGTTTATTACTTACTATTGTTCTGTCTGCTATTGATAATGAGAGACATGAGAGAGAGAGAAAGTGAGTGAGAGTACAGGAGCCGAGCGTGAGCGAGAGGCCTCTGCATGTTAAATAAAGCTATCACGGCTAATGATTTAGGATGGGAAGGCCCTGCGCTGCGGTGCAGCTGTCGCCTGTGGAGGGAACGCCACTAAGGCGCAGCCTGGGAACCAGCAGCGTCAATGTCTTATTGTCCCGGGGAGCGTCCGCGCGCAGTGAGCACAGAACACAACTGCTCCACGGTGAGCTTCCTGACCGCTGCAGGTCTGCTTTGGAAAAGTGCATTTCAGGCAAAGGTGAATTAAGTGAGTGGAATTGGTGTGTGTGTGTGTGTGTGTGTGTGTGTGTGTGTGTGTGTGTGTGTGTGTGTGTGTATGCTTGTGTGTGTCTGTGTCTGCATGTGCGTGTGTGCGTGTGCTTGTGCGTCTGTGTGTGTTTGTATGTGTGAGGGTTCAGTTTGTGTGTGTGTGTGTGTGTGTGTGTGTGTGTGGTGGTTTGGTGTGTGTGTGTGTGTGTGGTGGTTTGGTGTGTGTGTGTGTGTGTGTGGTGGTTTGGTGTGTGTGTGTGTGTGTGTGTGTGGTGGTTTGGTGTGTGTGTGTGTGTGTGTGTGTGTGTGTGTGTGTGTGTGTGGTGGTTTGGTGTGTGTGTGTGTGTGTGTGTGTGTCTGTGGAGGTGGTAGATCTGATCTCATGTCAGATCTCCATAAAGCCCTCTCCCGGCCCTGGCCTTCCCACACACACCCTCTTTACCACCCATATAAAAATCACTATTTTCATGAACTGTATACCACAAAGCTGGCACTGCCACAAAGCACATTCACACCAGCAACCCCCCACACACACACACACACACACACACACACACACACACACACACACACACACACACACACACACACCCAGCTCACGGGGATCCCGAGCCGTACCTACGACCCAGAGAACCACTCTTTAACGAGGGGCTTCACCCTGTCCAGCACCTGTTGGCTCAATCTCCAGACCCCCCACATCCCCCCCGCTCGTCCTCTGCCCATGTCCTCCCAGAGGACACATCTGGACCCTTCACACCCCCCCACGCCCGGTGCTTCCATTGAGTTAGCCTGACTCTGCATCATTAGATACAGAGTCACCACGCCTACATCGGGGCGTAATCCAAAATGATTCTTGCTAACGCACCAACACCACACACATCACCTCCCTGATCACTCACACACTACTACAACCCCTTCCACTGCGGATGCTCAGGAGTGTGTGAGTCGTGAGCTCAGTGGGGAAGCAGCAGCAGCAGAACTCGTAAATCCTTCTAAATTGGAAAAGCTCCTTACACGATGCAGGAGAGGCATTGTGGGTCGGCTGCCGGGGTCCGTACGGCGGAAAATGTTCTGGAAGGTTCTGGAAGGTTCTGGATGTCTCATCGCCGTCGTGGTTAGAAACCGCACGCTGCGCTGCCATCGTCCTACTGAGCGATTGTATGTACAGCTGCTGGCCAACACACACACACACACACACACACACACACATTCAGGGAGTGGTATGTT
Organism: Pollachius pollachius; assembly: GCF_949987615.1. NCBI lineage: Eukaryota > Metazoa > Chordata > Actinopteri > Gadiformes > Gadidae > Pollachius > Pollachius pollachius. Next base: position 438,972 of record NC_136942.1, on the reverse strand, counting down.
CATGTGTACATGCGGGGGCCAAACAATGGGGCCCCTCAGTGTACTGACTGAGGTTTCCACTCATTCACAGCGCCTTGGTCCTTTGGTTCCCGTGAGGGCTGCGTGTAGGGTTAGTTAGTTAGGGTTAGTTAGTTAGTTAGGTTAGTTAGGGTTAGGGTTAGTTAGTGTAGGGAGACCTTTAAGTCCACCTGAGTTGAGTCAGTGGCTTGGGTCTGGCTGATGACAGCTCCAAGCCCCTGGACTTGTGTTGGGGTCATGTGTTTGCATGTTTGTGTGTGTGTGTGTGTGTGTGAGTTTGAGTACTTGTGCGTGTAAGCGTGGGTATGTATGTGTGTGTGTGTCTGGGTGTGTTTGTGTGTGTGTGTGTGTGTGTGTGTGTGTGTGTGTGTGTGTGTGTGTGTCTGTGTGTGTGTGTGTGTGTGTGTGTGTGTATTGTCCTACCGGGCTGCTACTGCTCTATAGGGACACGGTTGGCACGTAATGTGGGGACCAGGAAGTATCAGCAGCTCTCAGGCTGACCTGCCGGTGCCGGGGTCTATGAAGGGGCAGGAAACCACACACTCAGCCCTTTACCAACAGCTTAATACACTCAACAGACCACGTAGGGGATAACCACGAACCCTCTGTGACTGCAGGGCCATTCCCAACACTTTTACCCTCTGTTAATATTAACATGTGAATAAAGACAGGCTCATTTGCTTGAGTTCTGAGTTATTCTTGCAACTCAATAGGTTGATGGTTCAATCTCATCACATGTTCTTGTGCAAGGCAGCTAAGCTGTTTCTGGTGACCTGTTGTTTGAAGGGTGTGAATGAGTGGGTGTGTGTATGGTTGTGTGGGAGGCTCTCGCTAGAGGGTCCTAAGTCGCTAGAAAACACGCTATATAAATGCAGTCCATTGACCAATTCGTGTGGCTCAGTCAAAACTGTGTTGAGTAACACTTGGAGTACAACTGGCATCTACCTTCAGTCTTTGTGGGGAACCAACCAAGCAATGTGTGCATGTTTCCACATCAAATGACAAAAATAACACTATTAGTGGCTCTTGCCTCAGAGCTAATGTCAATGATAATAAATTATTGTTGTGTGTTTGTGGAGAACTCACAACTTAATGAGGCAGATACTTTGACTTTTTTCATTCAGTGTACTTCATCTTCAACTCTAGGGAGCATGGCTTTGACTTTACTGATGCATAACCTCAGCACTCACTGTGTGTGTGTGTGTGTGTGTGTGTGTGTGTGTGTGTGTGTGTGCTCCAGGTCTCCAGCTGTGTGTACGGGGAGAACAGGACCACCATCCAGTGCATCACGCCCTCTCTGGCCAGGCAGGCCCTGCAGCCCCCCGTGGTGACCCGCGTGGCCTTCATCCTGGACGGCTTCCAAACCCCCCAGTTGGACCTCATCTACGTGGAGGACCCGCTCTTCCAGGATCCCAAGCTCACCTCCAAAGATAACAAGAGCGTTGTGGAGCTCAAGGTGAGCGAGCCAGCGCCCTTACATTGATGTCACTTAGTGTGGAGTGGCAAACAATAAGCTTAATTATAAACCATACGCACGTAACAGGTTTATACATACACATCAAGTTATTTAACAGCACTTCTACCCAAAGCGACGTCAAGAGACCATTCAATAAGTTATTCAAAACTTGATTGCCATTTCAACAAGTGCATTGGAATTCTGTCTCTGACATACAGTTACGCATGCACGCACGTAAACACACACACACACACACACACACACACACACACACAGTTAAAAGGGATAAAAAGATAACACCATTTGTGGTATACGTAAACATAGCAATGAGTCTGCGTCTCTCAACAGATTCATAGTATGTTCTAACATGGCACGGATCGTGGGTAGGACTGTTTTGGATGTATTGCGATGGGGTGTCCTGGAGCAGTTGACATGTAAATAACATGCCTCCATGCACAGACGTACATAACTGAACACGTTCAGACACATGCAGGCACAGGGATGCCTGCGTGCCCACTGCCCACACACTTGTGTGTGGGCACGTGTGTATATGTGTGTATACGTGTGTATATGTGTGTATACGTGTGTATATGTGTGTATACGTGTAGTCACATATAGACGGCCTCTGATTCACAACGTCACGCCCCCACACAGACACAACATGTGCATGACCACGCTTTGGCACACATACTGTAGGCTTTTCTTTTGGTCATGCTTGGTACACATATATCATCGTCGTTAAGCAGACACGTGCATGTTCAAACGCATGGACCTGAAGCCAAACAAGTTCACATACATGTTGACCCTAAAAAAAAACAAAGTGCACACACACACACACACACACACACAACCACACACACACACACACACACACACACACACACACACACACACACACACACACACACACACACACGCACACACACAAACACATATACACACACACACACACACACACAACCACTTGGTGACAAATTGGGAAGGAAACAATACTGAAAGGAAAACAGGAAGTCGATTCTGTTTCCCATCGCCCCCCCGCCCCCCTTCTCTTCTCTGTACTCCTCCACCTAGTCTCTCCATCACGTCGCATTGTTCTGCTGCTCTTGACATTTTAACGCTCCTTGTCGTAAGGCACTCCCTTGGCCTTTATTAAGAAACGGGGCATTTTTATCCAAACAATGCGAAACCAGAGGATATTTCTCGTTTCTCTTCTTTCTCCTTGAGATGTTTTTTTCTCGGGCTCCCGTCTCGACGGCCAGCAGCAGCTGTTCCCGCCGGCTCTACACCGGATCCGCCAGTCGTTTCTCTTTTCTTTCCTTTTTTTTTTTTCCCACATCCCTGACCCTGGTCCTGACACCGATCCAACCCCCTCCTCTTCCTCCTCCTCTTCC
>NC_136942.1:337500-430907 GCF_949987615.1 Pollachius pollachius | reverse complement strand
ATAGAGAAAAGATGAAAAACCGAAGGATGGACGCTGGAGACAGGACTTTTTGCGAGGACTAGGATACACTGCTGTACATAAACGGTGTCACACTGTAACGCAGACGGGTCGCCACGGCGACGACTGCTCACTGGGTGTACATAAGAATGACCATTAACCTTCCTCGTGCGTTTTCCAAAACTGTGAGTGAACTCTGGGTTCACAGACTGGCACAAGCCGAGCCGAACACTAACCTGAACGAACTCGCACTCCCCCGTGCCCGACCTCTGACCCCTCGGTGACCCCGAGGAACGAAAGGTCGGCTCTCTTGTGGTTTTCCTACAAGACAATAACACGGCAAGGAGGAACTCGTCCTCCTACCAGCGGACAAAGCCACTGTCTCACAAGCACAAAGGCATGGAAACATCACACCCCGCCCACAACACGTCAATGTCTGCTGTTGGCCCTGGCCGGCTCGCCTGTGTGTCGGGTGGGGGCGGATCAGTGGGCGGGGGCGCGGGACGGGCGGGTAATGTGAGGTGTGCTTCCTTTCTTTTCGTCCCTGGGTGGCATGTGTTTCGATATGGCACAGATCTATCTTTTCTTTTAAGGTGTCTCGCTGTTAATGTGAATGGCCGACAAATGGCCGTGTCATTTATTGTGGTGAGAAAAAATGAATGACACTGCCTGCTGAATTCATAGACACATACGCACACACACACGCACACACACACACACACACACACACACACACACACACACACACACACCTACTCTTCGAATGATGTAAATTCTCTTTTATTATGAACCTCAGTAGTGTGTGTGTGTGTGTGTGTGTGTTGGTGTGTGTGTGAGTGTGTGTGATATTGTGTGTGCATGCGTGAAAAGAGTGTGTGTGTGTGTGTGTGTGTGTGAGTGTGCGTGTGTGATATTGTGTGTGCATGCGTGAAAAGAGTGTGTGTGTGTGTGTGTGTGTGTGTGTGTGTGTGTGTGTGTGTGTGTGTGAGTGCGTGCGTGTGTGAGATTGTGTGTGCATGCGTGAACAGAGTGTGTGTGTGTGTCTGTGTGTGTGCATGCGGGCGGTTTCTGTTGCTTCCTCGTTGATCTCTGGATACTATACGTGTATAATTATCTCCTGCATTCCGCGAGTTTGATGCTGTAGGAGGAACTTCTCACGTGTGACACACCTATGTGGAATCAACAGATGTTTCCACGAAAAAAAAGAGTAGAGAGTCTTTTTTCTGGAACTGACTTATTTTCTCTACTAAAGAACACTTTAGGTTGAAACAGCCCGTCACCATGTCGACACATTACATGTCCAAACAGTGAGCGCCTGACAACAAGTAGAAGCTTGTAGGGTTGGAGAAACAATGGCAGCCACACGCCTGTTTTATTACGCCTGATGGAAAGCATGTCTCTATTGAAGTTTGATGGTCAATTGCCAAAAACTGTGTTTTATCCAAGATTCTTGTTGCTTTAACATTTATGACCTGCTGTTAGGTGTGACGAATGAGCAAGATAAAAGATTCTGAAGTATAAAGGCCGGATGACGTGAGGTAACCTTAAACCTCCATTCCGTGATGCCTGCACTGCCACGTTATTCTTGGTTGCCATGGTTGTGCCGAATATTACAGCAACAACATGAGTACCCCGAATCTTGATGTTGTAACTTGAACGTTCAATACATCAAAGTAATTTTACCCCTCAGAACAAACTTATGATTTACTTTGAGTCCACACATCTCTCAGGACGAAAATATCATATTTTTTATATGCAGTCATATTCCAAAATACTGAATCATTTAATAATGAATGCATACCATTCATTGTTAAATCAATGAATTTAATTACTTTAGTAATTGTAAATATCAACATGAACTAGGTGAATATAATCCGACCCTAACCCAACCAGATGGAGATATGGTGGTATCTGGTGGTATCTGGACAGCTTCAGGTCCGGATTGTTTTTTTATTTCAGAAGGCCAACCTAAGAGTAAAAAGTCACCCCCTTGAAAAATGACCCCCTTTACTTCCTTGATTTTGCTAGATGCTTAATACATCTTTTTATATATATGTTACATCTTTTTAGATACATGTACAAACCCTCACTTGAGACTTGCCTATGCTATCAGTGACAGCCATCCTCAGCTGTCATTAACAACATCTGGGTGTTCATGACAGATGTGTAGCCTTTATGAAGGAACAGTTCATCGATGAGACGGTTTCCTTTTCGACCTATGTATATTGTTTGAGGTTATTTTGTTTGTGTATATATACATATATATTTCCTATGGCTGCTGATGTGATGAGAGCCATTGACGGACAGGTATGAATGTTTGCTATGACAAGAAAATTGCTGTACTATATTTTTGTATCCTTAATGAGCCTTGAGTTGAAAGTGATGCCATACTGAGAAACGGTTCGCTAAGGAGCGAACGTTGCTTCATACAAATAAGAATGCCACCAAATAAATCCTTTCCTGTTCGACAAACCACTGCCATTTTGTAAATACCTTGAAAGGATTGTGTCTGCTTGTGTGTACTGTACGCAGCCATATTGCTTTACTTATCAACCCATGTGTTTGTATCACTTTTTGTGTGTCGTAAGTACGTCACAGTAGTACAGACTTTGAAAATAAAATAATAAGAGTTGAATAAACTGGATCGAACATGAACCTTGACCAGATGCTCTTTGTGTGTGTGTGTGTGTGTGTGTGTGTGTGTGTGTGTGTGTGTGTGTGTGTGTTTGTGTGTGTGCGTTCAAATTCACAGTAACTCATTGTGCCACATGCTCGTCACTGTTCTGTGTATATCTGCGCGTGATCAAGGATTTAGCTCCGTTATATTTCCCGATGGTACTTGCTATGTGATGTCCGAGGTTCCTCAGTGTAATAAAGCTATATTATCACAGAGCTTCTGCACGTTGTACGTTTTGTTTCACAATGCCAACAACCCATAATAGTTCATTATAATGCATTTTATTGTGAAACAGACCTGTCCATAAGGCAGGCATATAATGTGGCTGTATGGCATATGTAATCATGGTACCCATTTAAACTCAAATTACTACCTGTCAAAGAAGGTCCTTTATTGGTTTCCAGATGCAAGAAGAATTTGGCCATACTCCTCTCTCCCCCAATGAGTTGCAAACCTTTAGCTTCTGTAAATATCAGGGCTGGTAGGCGTATCAACATGCTCAACAGAGCTCGGAAACATTTTAAATGTTTTTATCTTCCTCATTCCTCAGCACTCGATATTATTTTATAAGAGCATCATTTCACTTATTGTACCGAGTGTTCAACCTTTTCCAGCGGGAATCCTCCCCTGTTTGTATTGGAAACATGAACAGGATTTCAAACAATGACAATGTAAAAGAGAACACTGGTGCTTTAAACACGTAAACAGTCTCCCTCTTTCTGTCCGTCTCTCCCACTAATGGCAGTGTAGTGGCATTCCCTTTGGATATCAAAAGAGGCACTAACTAACTAGGCAGAGTAACTTAAGTCTGACGCGAATCACAGGAGATGTCTGCTAAATGCCCTAAATGTAAATGTAAATGTAAAGATGTAATCCTGTGTAAAACGTTTACTGAACAAAGGTTAATTCACATTGTGTCTCACATTAGAAAAACAATGTTCTCCTGTGCTTACACAGTCCTCTGCCCTTCCGTACCTGACTGTACTCCTTAAACTAAAAGGAGCACCAATTGTAAACATCAGTAAAATGAAGGTGCTGGTTAACCTTAGAGAGTACTGAGTCTCTTGGTGAATCAACAGCTCCGAAATGCCTATCTAGTTTATTATAACACACACACACACACACACACACACACACACACACACACACACACACACACACACACACACGTGCACACAAACACACTACAAACACACACACAAACACACACACACACAAATAAATACATACACAAACACATATGCACGCACGCACGCATGCACACACACACACACACACACACACACACACACACACACACACACACACACACACATACACACACACACACACACACACGCACACAAAGACCAACTAATCAGAGCTTGTGAGCCTTCGTACCAGCTCTGCTCTGGCATCAGTACCGCTGTGACCCACTGGGTCAGCTCACCTCCGTTAAGGATCTAATGAGGACAGGCCAGGGGGGGCTGCTGGGAATGTAGAGAGACAAGGAGCCCTCCACGCCGGTCCACCGGCCCTCCAAACTCCTCATACTTGGAATACCTTGTCCGTCCTCACTTGGAACCGCATCACACGGTCCGACTGTCCATTAGCTGTGATTTAGTGGGCCGATGGTACCGGGAAATCAAAGCTATATTTTGTGTACTCATAGTTCATTTCTTGTTCATGTGTGATGCGTAATGTTCTGAAGCTTACAAAGGGCTAAGGTCTCTGTTCATCATGTTTAAAGTACTTTATATACAGTATATATGCATTACATATAAAGTAGATTTGGCATTTGCAGGGCTGAAAATCTCAATTTTGTTGAACACAGACATAATTTATGCTTCAAAAACAGACTTGTTCCTACCTGACCTCCATGTTCACCTATAGCTCAGACTATCCAAATATTCTCCTCAGAAGCTGTCTGATTGGCTGACCATGGGAGCCACAAATGTATCTATACTTTGGCTCTGGCATCCATCTCTAAAGTTTTTTTCACAAAGTCTTGTATTTTTGTTGCGTCACCAGAGATCACCCAAAAGCCCACTGTAAACTATACATCAGACTGTAGATCTACCTTCTAGTTTCCAACATGATCAGATTGTGGATGTACTAGACAGCTCCCAGTTTCCACCGCTAGTGGACGATCACAATACTGGACCCCTTCCAGTGTCCTCAAGTAGTGAACCATCATTTTACTGGACAGCTCCAACTGTCAACCTGGAGAATGCAATTGTTACACTGGACTGCTTTCCACTGTCCACCAGTAAGATGTGTTGGAGCAGTCAATTTTTTGGGGGGGACATATGTTTTCATTACGCTTAAGTGCACTTTGAAAACAACTACTTCTGTTAAATTTATATTTATACTCTTCGCGGTGGATTTCCCTCAACATAGTGACAGATTCACTCACAGACCAGAACCTAATCGCCATGACAGCGGGAGCAATCAGAACAGGGAGGAAGAGTGGCCCTTGGAATTCCAAAACAGTTTGGTCACTGACAGGCCGGTGTTGAAAGGCCCTATATCTGGCTGGTCTGAGCAGCAAGGTTCCTGAGAGGCAGGGATCTGAGTGTGTGTGTGTGTGTGTGTGTGTGTGTGTGTGTGTGTGTGTGTGTGTTTGTGTGTGTGTCTCCGCATGTGAGTGTTCGCGTGTTTGTGTGTGTGCGTGCGTGTTTGTGTATGTGTCTGCATGTGTGTGTGCGCTTATTTTTGTGTGTGCATTTGTGTGTGGCGTGTGGGATGGCATATGAGCATGCATGTGTGTGTGCATGTGTTTGCGTGTGTGTGCACTGCAAATAACGCCCTTTACATACAAATTACACTTTTCAACCAGGGGCCTAAAAGCTATACACATGTCCCAAAAAGGTTTTAGAACAGAAGTGATTGATTGTGGTTCAAAAGGGAAACATTGCCGCGTTGTGCACAATGGACTCCTTCAGCTATGTGTCAAATCCCTTCATTTCCACACAGTGGCCATTGAGCAGCCCCGAAGCAGCCGGCCACCGCAGATACTGTCAGGGGGTGAGACAACACAGGCTGAACCGCCGAGAGACCTTGATGTTCTGCCAAAAACGACGTTTCTCACACAGACACTCGGCTAGGAGGTACCGCTGGGAAAGGGACACACCAGTGCTTGGCAAACATGGCGTAGCTATGAAATGATACTAAAATGATGGTCAAATGATACCCTCTGTTCCCTACTTTTTTTTTTTATTCAACACTTTGTCATATCCATGAGTACTGAATGCACTTAGCAGTGTGTCTGTAAGATGGCTTGATAAAAAGAAACAGAACGCTGAGGGTTTGGAGGTGACTAACCGTGGCTGAGGGGGACTCACACTCTTTTCATTGCAACCAAAATAGAGAACAACTCCCGCTCCATTCCCTTCGGAGACGATGATGATGAGTCGCTCACAATGGTGCCGGGTCGGCTCATTCAACTTCTGTTGGGACTCCCCTTGTTACGAGCATCTCGAATGCCTCCTGTCTGAAACCACATAGGTATAAAAATGTGTGTGTGTGTGTGTGTGTGTAGGTGTGTGTGTTTGTGTGTGTGTGTGTTTGTGTGTGTGTGTCTGTGTGTGTGTGTGTGTGTGCGTGTGTGTGTGTATGCGTGTGCGTGTGTATGTGTGTGTGTTTGTCTGTAGGTGTGTGTGTGTGTGTGTGTGTGTGTGTGTCTGTGTGTGCGTGTGTTTGTCTGTAGGTGTGTGTGTTTGTGTGTGTGTGTGTGTGTGTGTTTGTGTGTGTGCGTCTGTGTGTGTGTGTGTGTGTGTGTGTGTGTGTGTGCGTGTGTGTGTGTGTATGCGTGTGCATGCTGTGATGTAGTGTATGTATGTGGATACTTCCTTATTTTAATATCTTCAGTAACTCTGAGACATGCGTGAAAAAACAAAACCCAATGAATAAGACATGCAGTTGAAATCATTTTTGAAGATCTTAATGGAACCGATCAGAGAATCACATGTTATTGCAGGTGCGAAACATACATCAGGGAATTATAAATCCTTCAACCTTTGCTTTCCAAAAAATGTTTATATTTCTTTCTCTTCCTAAAGTGTTCTTTCTTATATAAATACAATCATTATAAGCCCTGTCTCTGGAATGACCTGTCTTGCTTTGCACGGTCTTTATTTAGGCCTATCTCTTTCAGTCAACTGTTCCCCGCTCTTCGATTGGAGGAGATGGGAGTCAGCCCTGCCAAGGAGGATATAACCCCTACAGATACGTACCAAGCCCTGTAATATTGAGATGGCACTGCGCCGCACGTAGAAAAACAATCGGCTGCAGTGTTGGAATCCCGGTCAATCTTTTCAAAGCCAGGTTTAAATTACAGTTTTGGAAAGAGCAGGGGAAACCTAGGAATTGAACAGACCAGAAACATGAAGCCAGCGCTAGCCGAAGGGTGAGCGTTACAGGTGGGCTGCTAGTTGACTCCTGGCTCGGGTTAAAGATTAGGTCTACTGGATATATGTTAGTGTATGCACCTATGGTATGCATGGGGGTCCACCAAGCAAGCACACGAGTATGCACAAGCATGATACTGAGCACAAGCAAAACATAGGCTTTTGTCCACCTGTAATAATTTTTCAAGTGCTCAATCCTCCCCCAGAACCTGCCCCCATCTCTGTCTCTCCGATCTGTTGCAAGTACTCTGTCTCTCTGCTCTGTTTCATGTTCTCTGTGGTGTTATGTTATCCCAGAGTGAAAGAAAATGAGTCACACACACACTGAAATGGAGAACATTGTTCTTCTACGCCTGAAGTCTCTCTTCTGTTTCACGTCCACGCTCTCTACAATGCAGCCTCTTAGCGCCATCTAGTGCTAAATATACAAACTGTAATATACAAACTGCTGAGGGCCACAGAGAAAAACACCCAGTGTTTCCTCGTAGTGTCTGTATACATTGCGGTATCCACTAGCTCATAGGTAGAGCTGTTCAGAGTTACATATTTAGACTATTAGGCTACTTAAATGTCATTATCTTTATTACCTTTTTTTTTTTTATAATCGATTGAACTCTTTAGGGCTAACATCGAGTTGAGCTAGGCCAAGGTGAATTGATAATAGGTCTATGGTTCACTCGAGATGTACATTTTGTTGTATTTAGCAGTTTATATCTCTATTACCAACTACGCTATGTTAAACTAATGAGTAAATAATTCTCATTCGCCTATCTACGAAAAAAATTGGCCTCAGTGTTATTCTGCTTTTGGAACTAAAACGTTAAATGAAAACAATGTAACAGCCATACAAGAATAATTCAAGAAGATAAATAATTAAGATATTAGATAGATAGAAGTAAACATACATATAAACATGTGGTAAAGCTAAACTTTAGAAGACGCTTTCGGTTCAGAAACGACAACAGAGGCCTCTAGGAATCCACCCATGACATGACGTCACGGCGGGCTCTGACAAGCGCTGGTGCCGGAAGAAAAGATGGCGGATCGTGAGGAGCAGCTGTCCGATGAGGAAAAGGTAATATTCGGAATTTATTATTTGCAATGGTTTGTATTCTTGCGACGGTTTGAATTTTGAGTTGCCTATGCCTCGATCTTTCCATGCACGGGTCTAGCGTGATCCCCGTGCAAATAAAAGCGAAAATCAGGCCGCGGTGCTGCTTGTCTATTATTTTTAGCTCAACTTCCGCTCTATTGCGAACCACGAACGGAGGCTCCTTGTACGGTGTTTACTCAAAATAGGAGCCGTGGACATCTGAAATGAACATTTGCTGGCCATTCAATCGGTTACCAGCTTTCGAATGGCAAAGCGGTTCTCACGGTGTCTTATGTCGCTGTCGTGAAGTTCTCAGATCGTTTAGTTAGCCTAGCCCCAGCCCGATACATGCCAGATAGCTCGCTTGCTAATACGCCCTTTTATTAAACGATGGTTAAACGATTTAATCGTTGTTTTAACGTGTCCAAATGCCCCCGCACCATGATGTCAACCGTAATGTAATGTACAGTATGTGTATTGCATGCCATTAGGAAAACATTCTGTAAACTGTCAAAGTACTTCACTAGCCCTCAAGTAGCTTGTAACGTCACTGTTGTTCACAGTAATACTACATGGCTGTACGTTTCTGACCCATAACATTAATATTTTAACTGTCTGCACTGTCTCGGTAGTAAACATGTCACATAGTTGCAATCTACCAACGTATGGTTTTGTTCCCCCGGTGTCAGGAGATTATTCGGATTGTAGCGCCATAGTGGCCAATGGGTGTGGTTCCCTCATCGTTGCTTTGCCCTGGCCATTAGCTACTGGTTGGATTTAAAGTTATGAGGTGCGAAGATGTTGATGAACCATAGTGTGGTGGTGTTATGTTCCACCTTACATTGCCTACCCCATGATTGTTTCGCTCTTGCACTTTCAAAACAGAAAAAAATGGGATGCCAGGTTGGTGTATAGATATTTGCTGAACAGAAAACTTTGACCAAACTACGTTATTTAATTGACGACATATGTAAACACCACTATGGTAAACTATATATAGGCTTATGTTTGCTATTGTATGACAATTAGATCAGAACAAGACTCATTGACTTCTCAGAAAAACAGAGCAGGAAGTTTGTCTTCAGCGCTTGTGGTTTCTTAAGTCACCAACACTATTTTCATAGCCAAATAAGGATGCATACAGCTATAGTAGCACCCAACCGCAGGGCCAATTCAACTGTATGCATTAATGTTCAGCTCTCTCGACAAAACAATGCATAAAGAAAAGTCTCAAATCTATTTGGTTTCCGAAAATGTAATTGTCCCGTAATTAGAGCTGAGAGAATAGTGATTTAACAGCCAAACTGCACTGACCAAATTGCTCTGTAAGCAAACTTGTGTTAACAGCCAATTAGTAAATAACTAGATTCAAGTAGTAAATAAAGTAAATAAACTTAAAAATAAAAAAGTAAGCTTTAAGCATTCCTATATTTTCATTCCTTAGAGGTAGGAAGAGGTAAAGCCTAACTAGAACCATTACACACAACCCTCAGCACAGCATGCTAACAGAAAACCATAGTAAATGTAATGAAAAACTATATTATTATTGATAACCGTACTGTTACGATTCTTTTAAATGCATTTGTTTAACGTGGGAAGGTCTTATTTGACCAAATTGTGCTACCTGAAAGGGCATTATTGGCCTCTCCTTATGATGTACACTTTTTCATTCAATTGCGGTAGCTAATTGTTGTCCAGTAAATACGGATATTGGAGAGACACTTTTAAAAAAAGTAACCCGTTCCCATGCTTGCTGTTGAATTATTATGATTATTGGGCATATTTTTAAATAACTTATGTAAATTCTAACCACACCAGGTCAGTAAGTAATGATTTGGTACTTCACACAGTCGCATCGTTTATAGAATGCTTCTAGCTTTGCTCATGTAAGAGAATCATCACGTTATGTGTATGAGCATGTCTCTCAGTATAAGCCCAGTGTTAGAGAAGAGCTTTAGCGTGCTGCTCGTTGCTGCATGCAGGAAATGCTAATGCAAGGCAGCAGACATACCGTACATCGCCGGCTGCTTAGAACAAGCAGCCCTGACAGGGAGGGTCATGGGGAATTTGAGGTGTATTGTCATATGCTGTGCACACTACACTACCTTTTATGCTCCCATTGACCTCTATAAAGGTCCAAATACAATACATGGAATCAGTCAGCTCTTCAGGTCCCAGGGCTTATAGCAGGAGACCACTTGGGCTCCAGTACTTTGTGGAATCCTTTAACTGTTGAGCAGATCTTTGGAATCTAGGCCCTGAAAAAAAGTATGGTTTACTTTTTCACACAAACTTTTCTTGCGCAAGTGATCGAGCTAAATTTGCACCAAAATTGAGATACTTCAACTCAAGCAAATTTGTGTCATTCGCGCAATTGGAATCACGCAGAATTGGCATAAACCTTGTCGTGCTTGCTAATCTGCGCCAAATCCGCCAGCTTGGCTTTTGTAGTGAATGCACCTTTAGACACTCATTTGTGTACAAATTTGTTCCATATGTCTATCAAGTCCAGCTGCCTTGTGTCTTGGTAAATATATAAGATTATATAAAATTCTTGACAGTACTCAGTATAGGCAGATAATTAAACTGTGCAATTTGATCTTGGCTATGTTTGATGAGCAGAAGCCCTGCATGGGGTTCTCCTGCTGCCACAGGATTCAATTACATGTCTTTGGCCACTCTTCTGGGTCCCAGTCCAGGTTCCCAAAGGAGCGCTGGGTCATGCTAAGTATCATTACTGCAGCTAGGTTAGCAGGGGAGTTTGTAGGAGCCAGGCCGCCAAGTGTCTATAGCCAGATAAAGACAACTGCAGAGATTGTTCTGACAAGTCTCAACAGGCAGGAGAACAGCGCATTCCCCCCAGACTACTCCCACAACAGGATCAATAGTTCCCTTGGAGCACAGATTCTGTTTACAGAGCTATAAATCTTGGTGGGATGGTTGACCTGATAGGTTTAAAATCACTTTGTGGAAACGTTTGTTATAATGATGACCACCATTAGACAATTTCACTCTATCAGTACAATCGATTGCTGGTTCTAAATTGTTAGTCCTGTGGGTAAAAAGATCCTCCAGAGGTGCCTTACATTATGCTCTTAGACCAACTTTTGTTCCTTTGTTTGTTTTGAAAAAACCTCTTGGTGCTTATATCGCCTTCCCCAAGCTCAGGATGTGGTTGTTTAAGCTGGCGTGAAAACCATTCTACTAGCCCTATGATGTGGCATTTCGTGCAATCGACACTGTACCATCAGTGTGTCTTTTCAGACTTTGTGACTAATAGGTGTGGTATTCTGAAATAACCTGGAAGGCATACTGATTGATTGATTTTACAATCACAATGTTAACATGTTTAGCTATTTTAATCTCTGGGTCAAGGATCAGTTGACGTCATCTAGGTAACTTAGTATTCTCTTATTCTCTCTATGTTTTTGTGTCATTTAAACCATGCAGGGTACTTTCTACATATTGAAAAAGGATGTTGTTTATGATGTGGAAAACCTTTTCATTGCATTTTATTGCACCCTGAACTGAACTGAACTGTCCAGCTTCCTGCTGCCAGGAAAAAACAATTCTCGCTACTAAAGTTACTGCAAGTTCGACCTTTAATAGAGCCATCGCCCGCCCTAGAAGGTGCTGTAATTGCAGGTGGTTTGCTGCAGACTATTAGACTGCACAGATCACATCACATTACCTGGGCTATTAGGTATGTGTGTTAAATGTAACACACATATTGAGCCGATCAAACACATGAGCAGTAATCTAAAAAGTGAAATGAATGAAGAGCTTGCATCTCGTCTGCCCGTTGTAACAACCCCGTCCCCCCAACCTGCTCCACAGTAGCAGGGAGGTATCTGAGGGAGGGAACACCTGTCTAAGTACTGCTTGGACCAGGATCATTCATGTTCCCGTGTGAGTCACTGTTTTCGCCTAAGCACTGCTCATTAGCAGGAATCAATCTACAGCTCTGCTCTGAGATTTGGCACACACACACAGCTAATAAGGACCTATGGGACGCACAAACTTGCACACATACTCAACACAAACAAAGGCAAAATAAACAAACTCAAATCAACACATTTGATAGTCCTTTGATGTATTCTTATTTCCTAGTGTCTGAGTTGTTCATCTTTATATTATTATATAGTAATATGATATCATTACTTGTAATCATTATCATTAGTCTTTAGAATAGTGAGTCACTCAGAGTGAACGATACATTTTCGTGCCCATATATGGTGATGAGTCACAGAGGGGGAGGGGCGATCGTCTCGCTGTCAGTTTGACATGTGACCTGGAAACAGGAAGTCTATCTGCACTGAAGCAGAATAGAAGAAATAAAGAGATGTCTGCAAGAGGGTTAGATGCTGAGTTTCAATTTGGCGTAATCAAACTCGACCTAGTTGTTAAAAGTTGTATTTTCCTGTATTCAGGCAATAAGCTCGGTTTCCTCTACCTGTACTAACTGCTAGATGTCTAGCACCACTGCAACCAGCCATGCATAAAATAATGCAATTTAAAAAAAGGTTGAATTTGAAATTATGAGTGCTGTAGTCAACCAAAGAAAATCTTGGTTGAATTGAATCAACATACTCTTCCATAGGGATTAGCCCGAATATCCAGATAAGTATCCAAATCTCAATTCAGTATTCAGATATTCGTTTTGTTTTGTTTTTCACAAAAAATTTATATACAAAAGATATTCATGTTCTACTCATATTTTTAACTTCTGCATATTCGAGGACTGTGGGCAGAAGGCTTGGTTACATTTCATCTGAATATCTCAGTCATAAAAATATTTATCTAAGGGCACTAGACGTCTGAGAACGCATCATGTCATCAGTTGAGGTAAGCAGCCCTCATCAGAATGGCCAAATATGGGCTGCCCTAATTATCATTCTTTAGTTTTGACTATTCAAACTATTTCACCATGTTGAACAAGTCCAAAATACACAAAAAAGCTCTACCTACTCATAATAACCTGTTGGTTATTAAGTCAACATGCATAAAACGGGTAGTGATGTTTTTTCCTTTAATGGTGAACCGTTCCCCATAATGGTGCCTGTATGATTTATCAACCCATAAATAGGCTTAGTCCTGCCGTGATGTGCATTCAAAACTTTGCACAATGTTCTAACCACCTATTTGCTTTGTGATAAAAGCAAATAGGCCTACTCTCATACTTTGGAAGCCATGTATGCCCAGAACCTTACATTGAAACCAAGTCGGACTGGGTGGATCACAAAGCCACTGTCTGGCGTGATGTTGTTGCTTTGTTATTTTGCGTTATGAGAATAACACATTTGTTTCACCAATGGATCAACTGATTAAAAACTTGATCCGGTGGTCTCTGTATCCCACGTTTACAGGCAGTAAAAGATTGATAGTATGAACTGACTTTTTTTCTTAACCTGATATTTGGATATTCGATCATAAACCAAACGTACATACAGTGCTTGATATAATGTATTCTTCAACTCTTCTTCTACAAATTGATTGGTGGATGAAAAAAACTAAACCAATCTGCTGGTTATCTTTAGAATAACTAAATCGGCCACAGTGCAGTGAGGGCGCTCTAATCTACCCGGTAGCGCCACTATCACGTGGAAGTCTTGATAGAGGGCGTTGTCGGTTTCCCTGTACCTCGATGGCTTCATGTGAATTTCATTGAGGAAGCAGTTGTTTTGTTTGCGGTCAGTTTGGATTAATTGAGTAATTATTAATTTCTTCAGGCAGGAAAAAACTGAAAATACAATGCTGAAGAATATAGTAACAAATAACTAAACAGCTGCTCATAAGAATGTAGGATGGGTTAAAGAGGGAAAAACAAAACATACACACACACACAATGTTCAGAAAAACAAAGACGCAGTAAATCTTTGAATTCTGTACTGTATGTTTTGTTTTGACGTTTCTCTATACAACAGAGCACAGCAGAAGCTCTCGGTCATAAGAGCCACGGAAACCCTTATTTTCCAACAAGCGGAAAGTGGGAACTTTCCTGGTTGGATTGTGAGCAGTGTGTTTGTGTCCTGTGGATGTAGTAATTAACTTAGTTGCTTGACGCAAATCTTTTGTCTTGTGTTTCACAGGTACGCATATCAGCCAACTTTGTCATCCACGCTCCACCAGGAGAGTTCAATGAAGTTTTCAATGGTAAGGTTGTGTGTTTGTGTGTGTGTTTATGTCTAGCACTCTTGGCGATGGAACCAATGCAATCGATTTCTGCTTAGCAAATACCTAGGTGTGTTTCACCTTTTCCGTTTTTTAACAGTAACTCCAGCTTTTAATTAATGTCCCTTTGGAGCCACTGGAGGTCCATGCTCTGCCTGTTTCTCACTTTCTCTTCTCGGTCGCGTTTCTTAAGACTCTGAACTCGTATCTGTACATTAACAGGGCTGCGTTTTTCTAGTTGGCTCAAATCCTCAACCCTCTGATGCCGTGTTTTGCTACTCCCTGCAGATGTGCGATTGCTGCTCAACAATGACAACCTTCTCCGGGAAGGCGCCGCACAGTAAGTCCTCTTCCTGTTCACACTCTCTGTTCACGTCATTACGCACCACAACTCGCAGAGAAAAGTGCTCTTTGTTTCCCCAGAATATCTCATTTCAGTTTGAAAATTAAATTCTCCCGAATATGTATAAAAAGTAAATAAATAAAATGTTGTGTATTCATGATAGGACCCAGACAAACTTCCATGGTTTAAAAGTGTAATAGTACTGAATGTGTTTTTATGTTCAACATTCATAAATGTTTAAATTAACCTGCAGCAAAATGAATGTGCTTCTCTTCTGTGTCTCTGTTTGCAGTGCATTTGCTCAGTACAATGTGGACCAGTTTACACCAGTGAAAATTGATGGCTATGAGGAACAGGTGGGTTGGCACTGCAGCGCTGAGCATATAGTTTACATTGATATTGTTAAAAAAAGGAACAGGAAGTAACAGCTGTTGTGCCAACAGTTCTGAGCAGGGAAAAGCAACCAGTAGTGTTTTTAATTCAACCATTCAATTAGAACACCATGCCTGGCTGCCCCCTTGTGGCTGCAAATTCGTTTTAAAAAATAGCTAATCGTCCCTACATATCTTCCTTCATCTTCTCCTTGGTTGTGTCTGTCTTCTCCGGGGAGAGTAAAAAAAAACAAGAATAGCCTCTGACAGTTGACTATGATCTGCTGTCAACAAACCCGTCACAGGCCACCGAGCAGGCCCCAGGGTGTTGAAACACGCTGTCAGTGTTGCTGGATGTTGCGCAAAGATGTCATCATGCTTGACCAATTCCCCTGCCTTGCTGCCTGGCACGTTGCTGTGAGACACCCGCGCCGGAGGTTAATAACTCCTTAATCCTTCTTTCTAACACACCCTGGGTCTCTGCCTGCAGGTCTTAATCACAGAGCACGGTGATCTGGGCAACGGCCGCATTCTCGACCCCAAGAACAAGATCTCCTTCAAGTTCGACCACCTGAGAAAAGAGGCCAGTGATCCTCGCTCCCACGACAGCGACAGCTCCATCGAGCCCTGGAGGAGCGCCTTGGACTCGGCCGTCAGGGCCTACGTCAAGGAGCACTACCCCAACGGAGTCTGCACCGTACGTCCCCCCGTTCACCTCGTCTCTGGCCACCCCGGGGCGCCCACCCGGTTTCCCTCTGGCTCCATCTTTCCCCTTCTATTCTCCACATTCTCACACACTCTCTTGCATTTGAAAAATGAATAGTATCCAATCCAAACTGTTGTGTAGAAGCCTTCTCTCTCTAAAGTTGATAGTGATTCAAGCAAAGATTTATATATGTAATTACCGATCTAACTTTTTATTTTGCACATTGGAGGGAACAGATGCACTGTATTCCTGTTATACTGTGCATCTTTCTCTCGCTCACTCTCTCGCTCTTGTTCTCTTGCTCTCTCTCTCTCTCTCTCTCTCTCTCTCTCTCTCTCTCTCTCTCTCTCTCTCTCTCTCTCTCTCTCTCTCTCTCTCTCTCTCTCTCTCTCTCTCTCTATCTATCTATCTCCCCCCTCTTCCCCTCAGTGCATCTTTCTCTCTCGCTCTCTCTCGCTCTTGTTCTCTCCCCGCTCTCTCTCTCTCGCTCTCTCTCTTTCTCTCCTGCTCTCTCTCTCTCTTTCTCTCCTGCTCTCTCTCTCTATCTCCCCCCCTTCCCCTCAGTGTATGGTTGTATCTCCCTTATTAATAACCAATTTTACTTCTTTTTTTTTGCTTTACACTTCTTGTCTTTGTATGTGTCGGTATCTTTTAAGTTTATGCATGGAGTGCAAGAATGAGCAGCTATATCAGCTTGTTTTCATACATTCTTCAGGTCAGTAAGTAATGTATGATTTAATACATTTAATCATTAGATAAATATATTTTTTGTGGGGGGTTTTCTTTCTTCTCCCAACAGATTTATGGGAAAACCATTGACGGACATAAAACTATCATCGTGTGCGTCGAGTGCCATCAATTTCAACCCAAAAACTTCTGGTAAGATTGAAATGTTTTATTTTTTAACATTCTGTGTTCATTTTCAGCAGGATTCATTCCACACTTCATGGAATGGGTAGCATGGGATTTATACATTGGCTTTGGCAAGTTATTTGTTCAGGCAACTTTTTACTGCTACCGTTACAGTATCTGATTTGGCTAATTCCGTTTTAAACAATATCATTAGATAACCTTGCAGAGTTACCGAGGATTTAAAAGAGGAGTTGCCCATTGCCAAAATAGGCACATAACAATGAATGCCTCACACTGTTTGCCCCTATTAGCTTTGTTGAGCTGGCCAGGATCTGGTTAATCTAATTGGATAAGGACTGTGCCAATCCTCTTTGCTGATGTGTTTTACCAAGCTTATGGCTTGTTGTGGTAATGATCTCATAATTCCATTATATGGCCACCACTTCGCCGTCCTACACTCCTGCTCTCTCGAAGAAGCACAACTTTATTCAGAGTCGGTATGCAAGGGTTAGTTGCATGGTGATCTTATGACTCTAGGGTTCCGTAGACTGTTCCATAAAGAATATCTATTTTCTTGAAGCCCTCCATCTGACCAGAAGTCGACACATTGTCATGAAATGAAAGGATGTTTATTTATTTTTTTACCTTCAATGTTGCATCGGTTCCTGGTAGGAAGGGAACCAAGTAACCTAATCTCTTCTCAGGAACGGACGCTGGAGGTCAGAGTGGAAATTCACCATCTCTCCCTCTACCACCCAGGTGGCAGGCATTATGAAAATCCAGGTGTGTGTCAATCCAAGTCTATATGTGTGACAATACATTTGCGTCGGAGGCTTTTTGTTTATTTTAAACCCCGGCTTTCATCATCTCAGCTATCGTCAACTCTGTTTTTGTATATTTTTGGTCGATTTTAGTTCTTTTTTCTTTGTAGCTAAACATGCCTCCCCCTCCAGGTCCATTATTATGAAGATGGCAACGTCCAGCTGGTCAGCCACAAAGAGGTCCAGGAGTCTATGTCTGTTTCTGTGAGTACATCTCACTGAATCGTGGTTGTATGCTTACATGTTGAGAGCAGAGCGCCTGAGTATGTACAGAAGAGAGACGTTCTGTAGCGTTCAAGTGTCCACCCTTCCAATGTGGAAGTGCTACGAGTCAGGCCTGGTCTATGTGTTGATATTCTATCTATAGCTTTGAACTCAAGATAGTTTATAAAATATGTGGTTGCCTTTGATGAAAAAGGAAAACCGCCCCTGGCCAGGAACGGGGGCGTTAATAAAACTTTAATCTTTTTCAATTAAACACACAAACACACACACACTGGAATTGCAGTACAACGGTTTTCAAACACATTTTGAACAATGAATTCATGAATTGAACTGTGCATCACTCTGTCTGTCCTTTTGTTCAGAATGAAGCTTCTACTGCAAAGGACTTCATAAAGATCATGGAGGCTGCCGAGAACGAATACCAGGTGTTTAACCTCTCCTCATCTGACCCTCGCAATTCATTTCTTGGAAAGGGAAGTTCTACGGAACACCTCTTTATTTAAACATTTATCTCATTGTGTATATTTCTTAATGAGTAAACAAAAGAATAACCATTCAAATAGCCTTCAACGGCTCCAAAAGGCTTTTTAATTGGCTGCAGACTGGGTTTTTATTGCCATAATTATTCTAATGTGGGAATATCCCCGGGCCTCAAAACACATCTACTGTGACTACTCTTTGTCTGTTGAAACCTTGGCTACCTGGACAAGGTAGTCCGGGCAAGACCTGTTCTATTCCATTTCTCTCTTTCGCTGTGGCTTGCATCAAAATAATTTACATGTTATTTTTCACTCTGTCTGTTCCCAACCTCCCGCAGACTGCGATCAATGAGAATTACCAGACTATGTCGGACACTACCTTCAAAGCCTTACGCCGCCAGCTGCCCGTCACTCGCACCAAGATTGACTGGAACAAGATCCTGAGCTACAAGATTGGAAAGGAGATGCAGAATGCCTGAAAAGCCCAGGAAAGCGAGACAAATTCAGCCCTTAACCCACCCAAGAATAAGACGTCAACATTGCATGACTGGATAGTTGTATTGTCCATGTATGAAAAATTGATAAAACAGGCAAAATTTAGGTTTGGTCTTACACAAAGATGTCACATTACACTTCAAATGTTCACCGTTGCTTAAATTGTTGGGTTTATTTTTTTCGTTATGGAGATGCTGTTGGAACCTCTGTATATGAAATATAAAATCATGATCATATTGATAACAAGCGTTTTTGGAAGGTAATAATATAAGACATAGGAGAGGGAACAGGAACTCATATGCAACTCCACCCTTATGATCACCTGTGCAATATTAACATTTTCTAAAGGCTTCCCCTTCTGTTTGACCTGCTGGGGAAAAAACTAAACAAAATTTGCGTTGGCAGGAAGAATTATATATATATATAAATGTCTATTTTTTTCTTTGTTCATATAACACATTGACTGAAAAAATAAAACACTCTGTTTACATTAGGTTACTGCCCCTTTGATTTTATTTAATTTTTTTAGCAAAGGGTGTTGCGTTGATGAGTTGGAAAGCACTATTGACCGGCCAACCACCGCTCTTCCCATTTGGTATAGCAGGGGGGTGTTCACATCGGGGCCAACAAATTAATTGGCTACCCTGAATGCCACCCCTACTATATCTGGAATATAAATAAAATAGTAAAGTTGCGTAGTATACCTATAATAAACAGTGTCCACATTGCCCTGCAAGGCTGTGTGTTGTGGTCTGGTGACCCCCTCTGTTCGGTGTACCGACCCTACTAAATTAGTCTGGACACGCCACTGAATAGTGCTCAGTGTTTCCCATATCTGACATTTGAAGCTAAACTGCCTGTCAACGTAAAATTCAGCCAACTTAATTCTTGATCAGCACATGGCGTTCTGACACCTTAACAAGCTTAATTAACTAATACTTAATAGCGAATTAACGTGCTTGATGTCCAATTTACAATTGAATGACAATTCAATCCCCTGCACATTGCATATTTTTATTGAAATGAATCCTTAATGTATAATAAACCAAGGCACATTGTAATATATACTGTATGAGACCTATCTGTTGGTTTGGTGATTTATTTCCATGAGATTAATTGTAATTCAATCAAAATTATGTTGCATTAAATGACAAATTTTCTAATTACTGACTCATGTTTCATAGTTTTACATTGACAGATTTTCACTTTAATAAATAATTATAAAAAAAATAGTAATATTAATGTATATACAATGATACATAATACAATGTGTTACTACATATGTAGTTACGTTAACTAAAGCGCAAATATTCCACGTGCTAATATGTCCAAAGGGTACTGATAGTTCACAGACACAGAATATGCACTAGAGTAGCCAAATGAACCAGTCACTCCCCTGGGTGCATTGGTTAATGGTTACAGGTGAAATTGGAAATGTTTAAAGTGCTCTGCATCGGGTGGTCTTTCGAAATGTCAATACACGCTGATTGTCGGACAGTGCTTTAGCAGTACTTAGGTTTATTTAGAGAAAGGGGACTCCTCGTTGACCACAGTGGGAGACTATTCGCGATTAAAAACACAAGACGTTCAGAGAACATCATGCTACCTATTCTCACCCAGGAACGTGGTTGGCTAACCGGCTAACGCTAGCCTCTCTACCGCAAGCATTGCCCGCTCAGTTTGAAGACACGTCTACAGTCTGGTCCGCTAGACATATGTGAGACTGCTGCTCGTTATGCAGAGGAAGAATGCTAGCTACCGCTCAGGACTTAACTGACCTCCTTCAGACACATTAAGGTAGGTCCATACAACGGAACACTGTCGCTTTTATGAACGCTGCCATTCAACGTCCTAGCACTTTGCCAAGCGTTGATATTTTGACAACCGTACATGGTGAACGCTAGCTGTTAGCTTGCATGCTGAGATGGCTAACGGTTAGCCAGGTTTAAATGGAAGTCCTCATGCCTGGATGCATGGACGTCTTTGGTTTTGTGCATATGTTGATCAAATACGTGCTTCTTGGGGGTCATTCATTGGGTTGGAGAGTGGAAAAATATCGTGTTATTAACAAGCGTATATATATATTTAATAGGTCATCGTTAACTTTTGATAAAAAAAAAGCTGTAATTGCCCCGATGATCATATGTGGCACTAACGTTAAACAATATACATTTTATGATATTGTTTAATGTCGTGCTTTGTATGTATTTTCTCGACAACAGAAGAACTCGAAATTGCTGCCTTCCTTAACCCACAAGACTGGTCAATGTAGGACTGTTTGTGTCTGTGGAGTGGACATGTTTAGTTGTTGTTGGACAATGAGTGAAAGGATCTTATAGCGGGTATTCTGTGTTCAGTTGCTCTCAGCAGCGAGTGACGAGTCCTCCTGTGACTTTGCCGGGCAGCAGATTGAAGAATGTGCTCTTTCAGAGAGCCAGCTGGTTGGAATGGGAGAGTGCCAGGGAGCTCTTACCAAAAAGACTGGCTGAAGTGGATATTTAATCGTGTGTGTGTGTGTGTGTGTGTGTGTGTCCGACCGAGATCAGGCACTAGTGTGTGTGTGTGTGTGTGTGTGTGTGTGTGTGTGTGTCCGACCGAGATCAGGCACTAGTGTGTGTGTGTGTGTGTGTGTGTGTGTGTGTGTGTGTGTGTGTGTGTGTGTGTCTGTGCGTCTGTGCGTCTGTGCGTGTGTGTGTGTGTGTGTGTGTGTGTGTGTGTGTGTGTGTGTGTGTGATGGGATTCACTTCGGAAAGGCTAAATGTCAGCTCCAAGACGTTAACAGTGCTGTGGTTTTAGTCTGGAAATTGACCCATCCCTCATCAAACCTCCCGGCTTTAGGAACAAATGTGCTCTGGGTTTGACAATGTGTTCTATTAGTGCAGTTAAATGTGCTAGAATACAAGAAGTGGAAAACTAGGGTAGCTGACAGCACTAATTTTAGTTCTAAAAAGTTACTCAAGTATTCTTTAGTTCCATGGATTAAACATTGTATAGACTATTTATTTAGTTACACTACAGTAAAGATTCTCATACAACACTGACAGTTTTGGTTGTCATACCATGAGAATACAAGGTTGTTGATCTAGGTCAGGTTCAGTGTGACTGCTTATGAGGGTTTCAGCCATGACAGGATGTAACTCTGTGAAACTGATTTCTAAAACTTTTCACTTCAACTTTCACTGGAACATTTCTGACTTTCCATTCCTCCTGTGAATATCACTTGAAGCCTCCAGCCCTAAAAAAGGACTTAGTGTTCCCATTATTTATATTCAAGCATTTTAATGTCTTGGTTTCCTTAAGAACAGATGAAGCATGTGGTGCAAATATATTAACGCTCTATTCATTTATGTCAATGTTACACTATAGTCAATTTTTTTTCACCATGTGTGTTGAATACATTTAATGGATTTTGTGAAATTGCCTTTTAAATGTTGAGCTTATCTGTTGTGATGAACGTCAGTGGAATTCTGACTTAAAGCCTTTAATGATTAGTGTCTGGATCCAGACATCACTGCAGGGCATATTTCACAGAATTTAATTTCCGAGAAAAGAATTGTATTCAAAAAATAAATCTCTTGATTATCATCCAATTATATTTCGAGTGACTTCAAAGTGAGTGTTAAAACGTTTAGTATTGACTTTGTGAGACTGTTGTGCTGGGATCAGACTGCTGCCTGATCAAAGCAAAGTCACCTTTATTAAAAAATATATCCTTATCAAAATAGCTCTTGCCTTACTCCTTAACCCCAATAATACAACTTTATATAGCAGTACAAGTCATCATTTACGTTTCAAATATGTGTGGTCTGTTAAGAATATTCTAAAACAATTGTTATATTACCTCGATGGTGGCCCTTTAAATAATAAGATGGCAGCATTCATAAAGCATAACAGCTGCACACACATTTTGAATCCCCTCAAACAGGTGGCAGGTAGTGAATAGAACTAAGACACAAAATGAGCTGATGTGATGTCCGAGAAAAGCTCTGACAGCCATGATGTGGACCAGCCAAACACCGACACAAACATCACAGAGCCGGGCCAGACTGGGCTAGCACCTTTATTTAGAGCCTCTGGCGCTTTGGTAATACGATCTACGACAGAAATGTTTCAGTGCCGTGCCCGTGAAATGTAATGTGTATTGAATGCTTTCAGAAAACTATCGTAAAGAAGTAGCTAAAGTAGCCGTATTTTCATATTATGTATCAACGATAATTTATTTCGGTTTATCATTATTCTACTAAATGTCATTAAATAATTACAAATACATCACAAGTGACCAGAGTATAATGTGATGTATGAAATTTTCTTGCTTTTTCTGACAAGCAGTCCAGAAAAGTATTAATTTCATAATAAGCCATTAACCACTCAGTTAGTTTGTGTCTGCTAACTGAAACAGTGACAATTTCAATTATCACAAAAAAACCATCAGGCAAAAAGAGAAACAACCTTGATTTGTGTCAATTTTTTAGTTTTCACTTTTTTTGTATTTATCTTACAAATATTGCTTTAATGCCAGAAATGAAAGCAGCAGGTAAGTACACCAAAGGCCTGAACCAGAGAAGTCTTTTGCCCTCAACCCCTGTTTTACATACTGAGACAGTTTGATAGATGGTACCTACACCTGCCTGTGTTTGAATTTGCTGGAGGTCCAGGACATTTCCATCCATGCAAATAGTGGGCCAATACAAACATACTGGGTATTTTGCCTAATACTCATATGCTATTTTTGCTCTATTTTCACCCCTCACATAGAGTCCTAGCGGGAAGTAAGAACAATCTTCGTTAGGATACAGTGACACTATATTACTGTCCTGCGATACAAATGGCAAAGATGTTGTTATTCCCAGTGTGCGTTGATAAAAACACACTCAAACTCGAGTCACTGCCCAATTCCAAAATGTTCATCCATGTGTATTTTCTTAGATTTATTTATTAATTTTTGTCAGATGGTCCCACCAGTTAAGCAGACTAGGCTAGCAAGATGTGGGTCGTTATATTATCCTCCAATAGGGGTCAGCAGCTCAACAAGCCTTTCCCATTCAGGGTTAGGGTTAGGGTTCAATGCAGGTTGACCTGTATCAGGGCCCGCAGGTCTCTGTTGGTAACAGATGGGGGAATTCTGTTGTCTTACTGAAGAGAGCCAGCCCCTGCCATCGGATCTGTGGGATCCACGGGGACCTCTTTGCTGACTCTCGCGGTTTTCCATTAATTTTAAAGTGTAAAGTGTTCTCAGTAGCTTGGATACACATCCACCACCAGCCACATTCTGGTTAGCAGGCCTACCTCACCAGAGACCATTATTATTATTATTATTATTATTATTATTATTGTTATTGACAGCCAATTATTGCCTGCCATGGCATCACTAACAACTGTATGGACCCACTAGAAAATTGATCGCTGATCAAATGTTTTCACCGCCAGGTGAGTTTGTCTCTCTTTGGGCAGCACAGGACACAGGCTTCACACATACAGAGTGTATCTTAGGGCTGCTCGATTAAGGAAAAAATCATAATCACGATTATGCTGGTCAATATTGAAATCACGATTATCCAAAAGATTATTTTTGAGTTTGAAAACATGATGTATTTATTCAGCATGTCTCCTGAAAACACTGTAACTGAGAACTTGGAAATTTCGCCTTAAAAAAATACACAAAATGGTCAAAAAGAAAATGTTCAAATCTAAAATAATGTACCGATATGTATCCAGCTGTTCGATTAATCGCCCAGCCCTAGTGTATCTACAAAATGTCATGGTGTTATTTGAGATGCTGTCACTTGATGATAACTGATGAGTTCATTCTGTGAGGACATTTAGAGACTAGGATGATTTAAGGCAACCCGAAGCTGATGTGACTCATTGGTGCCGTGTTGTATCAACAAAGCTTCCTCCAGACTAGTCTTCATCTTCCATGGAGAGTGTGTTCAGCCTTTCTCTATTGTCTCTCCCTCTTCCTTCTTCTTTCCCAAATGCTTGTTCGACATAGGCAACAAACATTGCTCTGTGAATGAAGTCGTCAAGTCTGGCATGATGCTTTTGTCTTTCCTTTTTCTTTTTCCATTCTTGGTTATCCCTGCAATGTCTTCTCTCCCCCTCACCGATGTGCAGACTCCTCTTACGGTTATTCCTTTAGTTGCCTAGCAACTCGTAAGAGGGGCTTCTGTGGGAGGTGCTGCACCCCCCCTCGTATGAGAAGTCGGGGGCGGGTCTTGTGTTATTGTACGGGACTAAGTGGGCCTCGGATGGGACTCGACGTAAGAGAGGTCTCGAATGAGACACGATACAGGAGCTAGCTCCGGGCGCAGCCCCGCGTTGAGTGGATGTCCTGCTGTTCTCCTCCCCCTCCGGCATCAGCACGCAGATGGGAGTGGGTATTGTGTTCTGTTAGCCACGTGCGACACACATTCAATGCGAAGAGGTGTTTCACTGCTGATTGGCGCCTCCAGTCATGTTATCCACTTATTAACCAAAGAAACATACACATTAAAAAAAGTCTACACCTGTCATTTTACATAAATCTTTTTTTTTTCGTGTTTACTTAACTGAAATTCTCGTGTGATGATAAGATGGGTATGTCATTTCAGAGAAAGAAACTAGCAATTAGCCTCTATTTGCATCTAACCCTTCCATCGGCCAAAACGTTTTCTCTTTTTTTTCGCCCCCTTTCTTGATGATGGAATATCATATAATGGATTTAAATTTTGACCATCACTATGATACTTGATGTCTGTACCTCCGATTTCAGCTCTCTGGCTTCCATGATGGGTCAGTAATTTAAAGCCAGAACTGCACACATGCTGTATGTTCAGCTGTCATATCCTTTACATGTATCAGGCTCGCAGGGCCTCTGGATATCACACTGTGTGCTACAGTCAGGACTGCTGATCCCCAGTCAGATTAGATTGTCGCCTGATGGCACTGTGGAAGTAGAGAAACATTGATTGTGAAATTGTGAGCGGATACCAATGTTTAAAATAAAAGTTCTCTTAATGCCAATACTGAAATATTTTATTTTAATTATTTATTCCCCTTTTTTTGCAAAGAAAAACCTGATTTAGTCTTTCAGCCCTTCATCTCACTTCTTAGCGTGAGCACGAATTCCATCATATAAATTTATGAAACAACTTTCAATATAACCTTTCTCATGACAAATATAATAACTAATAACATTTTCAAATTTGAGGGTTAGGGACACACAACCTCAGCCACTGCCATCGGTGACAGCAACTTACTTGCAGATGGACGGAGGGCCGTAAACAAGGCGAATATCGGCCATTACCGACAATAACTGATCAATCGGTGCATCCCGACTGAAAAGCTGTTCTGAGAGCAAATCCGAGCCAATAAGATTACAGAATGGATTGTTCAGCACCAATCACACTGCCCCCCTTTCTCAATCACGACGCATGCTTGTGTGTGTGTGGGCACAGCATTGTTAAGTGTCCCACTCGCACAATACAAGATTTATTATTTGTGTGTGTGAGCGCATCTTTTGATTGGTCTGTTATACGGTAACCACTCCGTCCATGCCACGCTCCTTCTCCCCAGACTGATTCCGATCTTTGTTGGGGCTTCCGATGTTGTTTATAGCGTTGTCTGCAGCCCGGACAGGACAGGCAGGGAGTGCTGTCACTGCTGAACGTGGATGTAGCTCCTGGTCTGTTAAGTGTTACCTCCCCTCCTCCTGTTCCCCCCCGTCCCCCCTGCTCCACACCAGAGCTGCCGTTCTGACAGCCTCCTCTTGCTAGAAAGCGTGGCAGAGCCATGGAGAGAGGGAGAGACAACAGGAGCTTATAGAGTGAGAGGGAGGCAGCACAAAGGAGGCGTTAGGCTAGCGCGATCTCTCGCCTGCTTGCTAGCCGGCTGGCTAGCTAGCCTGCTAGCTGCCAGCGGTGCTCCGACTGTGGATTAGAACACTGACGTTGGCCTACGGTGGACCGCTGCTTACTGGATGCATTCACCCCCCACTCTATCTCCAAGAGGCCTCCTTTCCTCTGCCCAGCAGACTGCGTGTGTGCGGGATTTGGGGGGGGGGGGGTTGGGTGGTTAATCACCCCCAGAGAGCGGAGAGTGTTATCGGTGCGTCTGGGACCGCCACAGCACGCAGACTGGATGCTTTGTGTGCGCTAAAGACCCCCGCTGTGTGGCTGCCTGCTCATCAACCTCTCCTTCTCTCTCCCCCTCTCTCTTCCCCTCTCCCTCCGTCCCCTCTCTCTCCCTCTCTCGCCACTGCAGCTCCCGGGCCCAGCCATGTTTGGAACAGAGTCCTCATGTAAGTACCAACGTTATTTCCCAGCTGCGCTTGTGTGTGTACGTGTGTGTCTGTTCGCACTTTGTGTGTGTGTGTGTGTGTGTGTGTGTGTGTGTGTGTGTGTGTGTGTGTGTGTGTGTGTGTGTTAAATCGATTGTTCCTGTGTCTTTGTGTTTTGTCCGATGATGGGTCTGCTTTATTCTGGAGGTGGGAGGGATTCTCTCTCCTTGCATCCTTTCATCCCTTTCTACTCCTCTCTCTTCTGTCCATTCTGTTTCCGAAGGCAACGGCCGGGAGCTACCATTTTGAGTGCACTCTCTTGTCCTGTTATTTCAGTGTTGATATTGTTCGTAATCATGCCTATTTTTGCTTATTGTCTCTAGTGTGTTTACTTGCGTGCGTGTGTGTGATGATGTCTTAAGACCTATTGATTGTTTGATCCTGTCCCCGTCTTGCTCTTGCTGCCTACTTTCAGTGTCTCTGTTCCTCTCTCGGTATGGCCCAGTTGACTCTGCAGGGCTGGTTCCTCACTCCGCTATCGAGCTTAATAGGTCTGTTGATGGTCCATCATTTCCTGTGATGCTCTGTTCTGCTACATGTTTGAGCAGGAATGATGTGTTTGTGTTCGTCAGACACTTCTAGTCAATCGGCCTTGGCTATTCGTTTCATGTGTTGTAGTGATTGTAGTTGTTGTTGTTGTTGCACAATGTGTTACTTGTGGAAACGTACGTAAATAGCATTTCAACTGACATGGCACAGAACATAATTGCAGTTTATAACATTGAACTTTGCCAAAAACGAAATCTGGTTATATAAAACAGATGGTTTCAGTCTCCATTATGAAATGGTTTCTTCAGTTTGTTTGTTCAAAACCATACATGCATAAGAGGGAAAACCTATAAACATATAATAATGGTATAGGACTTCAGCGCACAGGTGGCTATTATTTTTTACCGGCTACAATCCTGGTCAACAGTGGTGCTGAGCATACCTTCTCCTTGGAACTGGCACATCATTTTAATACATTATAAAGTCGTAGTTTTGCAAGTTAACTTTCATACTTGTTTTGCTCTGTTTGCTGCTGTTTACCCAAGCCCCCACATTATGCCCAGAACACTAAATGACCCGCTGGCCACGCTGGGATATCCAAGGCAGGACTCATATCAACAAAAAACACTCAATGGGCCATAGCTGTTGGACTGCAGCATCAACAAACTACTGAACTACCATGATTAGCTTGCTCATTGTAGCTAGAGTCAGTGCTTTTCACATTGATTGTAATCTGTATAATTGATGTGCGTCAAAGGCGGCCAAATCCCAAATAAAGCTTTTCCACTGGAGCATTCATAGGGAATGTCAATGTATTCATTGCACATTCAAGTATTTCAAAACATTCCTATTCTGAAAAGTTGTGTAGGGAATAATGTAAAATGGACTGACTTCTACTTTAATCCTTTCTACATATTTTATATGTACCTCATTTTTAATATAGATATTATGGATACTCATAAGCCTCAGGTTGGGCTACTGTTACCCAAAATAGATGGTCACAATGGAATGAAGTCACTTAGCATTAATGGGTTTCTCACAGACACCACAAGCCCTGAAAGGCACTTACAATCAATTTAGCGCCTGCGTCACAGCTAAAGGACCAAAATAACTGTAATCAATTGAAACCCACATATGGCCCTCACTCTCTCCCATTCTCTCACTGAGCCCATCCACCCATCCCCCGCTTCTCCTTTCGGATCACGGTCTGTGAACACAGAAAATATTCTGATTGGCTGATGCTTCCTCTCTAGCTTTTACTCTATTGGCTGATGCAGAGGTTGGGTTACTATGAGGAATAATTCTCTGAATGTACAGCTATATAGCACCATTTTTTTTCAGCTTATGACATCTTCCGTTTAAGATTGACCTGTGTTAGGATTAGTGGTACATGTATTAATTGTACATCATTGATACAAGGCTAAGATTAGTTTGTGGTTAGGTTTATGTACAGAAATGTTCCATAAAACACATTTTCATAGGATGAGAAATAGGGTTACTTCCGCTGTCAATGAGCATGTGCACCTTATTCCAGTTTCCAATTTAAAAGAAAAACAAACAACAACTAAGAACATCAGTCTATGTGGAGACGTAGACACAGTTTTATTATTCTATGCAAGACAGGTTGCCAAGACAATAGATAGATGTAGCCTGCCTCCAATAATTTATTCTCCAACTACAGGTCAAATAATGTGGTTTGAAGAGAGCGTCTAAGCCCTGCTACTGATTAAAAAGATCCTTACTTCCTCGCATACTCAAGTGTGTGTGTGTATGTGTATATATATATATATATATATATATATATATATATATATATATATATATATATATAATAATTAATGGCCAAATCACATTAACACCATTATTATATATAATTCAGGTTTAGAATCAAGAATCATTTTCGGAGTATATTCCTGTGAATCCGGTTGTTTCGAGCACCTTTGAGCCACTGTATACTTGCATACTAGCGTGTCCAAATGTGTTGAGAAAGTCTAGTTTTGGTGTTATCCCAATGATCTCTCATCATCACGCAAACTAAGATCCCCGTCAAAACTTTGCTGAGGCTGTCACAAAAGAGCATAATCTATTTTATTACGAGGATAGGGTTGGTCTAAAGGTCTGTGATATTCTCTGGGATCTTTTTGATTTGCACCTCGGTTTTCTATTTGATGGGGAGGAAGAGTGAATCAAACCTGTGAACGAAGCAAAGGTGTCTCTGCCTCAGCCATCCACCTTATTTCCACAGCTCTGCTGCATCTTTGAGAGGCGGAGGAGTCTTTCTGGGGAAATGCACACAAATGGGTTTTCCAAGGTTGATTGTGAATAGGAGCACCAAGGAGGAGATGGCAAATCAATGGTTGACAACAAACATGACGGAAGCGTAGTGTTTTGGGTGCCTCTTAGCTGCAGAGCTGCATAATTGGTTTTCATTTCTGTGCTGACTTTATCGACTTTCCTCTTTTGGTACATGGCTCACCACCACAATATAGTAGTTATTAATGTGTTTTGGGAAAATATGTTGACTGGCTGCAATAATTAACTTTTAAAGTGACAAGGAGAGGCACAGATTAACTGGGAAGAAGAATTCAGGCTTCATGGTGCTAGGCAAGTTTAGCTTGTAGGTCCTGGCTGAGCCTGTCAAGACATTATCCTCCATCTCTGGCTGTTTGATGGTTCATCTCACCTTTAGCTGAGGAAGTCACATTTGGTTAGGTGCGTGCATATGTCTCCGTAAGTATCTATAATTTAAACACATTAATATAAGGCGTGTGTGTGTTTGTGTTTATAGAGGACGTGCATTCCAGGTGCCTGGGGACATGATTGGTGCTCAGTCAAAATGGCCATTTGATGGAAGCCAAACAGCACTATGACGCAGAGCAGCTGCCTCTGTTGCCAAGGCAACCCTGGTGTAAGAGAGCCAAAACGGGTTGGGATCGTGTTTCTGTGGTTACTGCCGACTACAGATATTTTGGTCTTCCAACTTCAGATAGTTGTGGAACGTTGTCAAACTAAAGAGCGCTTTATTCCAGATGATTCCAGAGAATCCGAAAGGGCAGTCCCCCATGGAATTCTTATCCTAGCATAACTACCCCTATAGATGATAATACAAGTTGAAAACACACCTCAACATTAAGTTGTTTAATGGTTTTGTCTTCATCCAAACCATATTTTTTTATGTGGGACATTATGACTTGAGAAAATCTATACCCATTATCTGGGTAATGAGGTGGTTCAATTCACATGAGGGAAACCATACCACACTGTTATGAAATGTTGGACCGTTCTGAATTGCATCACATAATTAGTTTTTCCTTTTTTGGAAGCAAATTTATATCGAGGCAAAAAGCAACATCTTAAGTAGGAATGCTGCTTATTGTTGGTTCAGCATTTGAACATTACTCAACTGTTGAAATCAAATCGTCTATCCCTCAGTCTGTTGATTGATAGTAAATGTGCAACGAGTTTGTAATTTTGAATGAAACATACTGTATACATTTTGCCATTAAACACAGGGGTATGGGAAGCCATGCATGGGATTTATCCTAACTACTTTGTCAAGCTTTGCCCCAACCGACGGCAGCTATAAAAATCTAGTATTAATACAGTAATTACAGCCGACCGTACCATTTCACATTTAAGCTGTGGGATGGCATCTTTTGTTGTTTCATAACAAGCCAACTGAATCATCTACGATGATAAGTCACACTGTACTGTCAGCTAAACCAAGCCAAGCGGTACCAGACAAAATCTATTCAAAACAATTGCTTTTAATGCCAGACATCATCTGGCTTTTTTATACTTGAACCAACGGTATCCTTATTTGACAAACAGCGGCTTCTGTCTGCCATCCCTCCAGAACTTGGGTGCTGCCGGGTCCTCACTCGGTTATGATGGTATCAAGAAACTGTGTTTTTAATGGTCCCAATGTACATTTGACTGGCCAACCCAGTTTGGGTGAAATTAAACGACATGGTAATTTTACCCCTTGCCTTTCAATTGGTTAGGCGTGACATTGATATGGTTGAATTGTCTTGCACCATCGCAGAACTTCAAACAGTTTTGTATTTATCATTTATTTATGTGATTTAATCTCAGTGTGTATACCAGTCACCACTTAGTTGGTGTGGTTATAAAGTAATTTCCATAGAATTCTGTCTGGTTTTTTATTTGCTTTATAGAAAGATGGTCAGAGCCAGCTAACTGACCATATAAACAGGCATGTGAGTGGTTTAATCTTGCGCTATTGACACTATGGTGTAGGAGGGAGAGATATTGGGTTGGAGCAGAATGATTTGAATCAGGACTGTATGTCCTTGACTGAATCCAATTGGGGTATTCTATAATGCTCTCAAAATAGTTGCCTTTGGTTACGGGCATCAGGCATGGTCAAACAAACTGCTTTTTTCCTCTATCATTTCTATTGTTCATTTTCTGTTTATGCTCTCCTATAATTTTGTTTTAGCGGTCCAGTATGTAGAATTTACTATAAACTAGTGGTGTGGTAACAGATTCCAACCATTTGAATTTATCTGCAATGTATTTACGTTTCTCAGCACACATTCCTCCTATGGCAGCCATAGTGTTAAACTAAATTCACAGACCTATAATTATTGCTCTGCGTTGTATGCATTGATAATTTATCTCGATAGCAGTCGGCACTACAATCCATTGTTTAATTGCACCGCAGTAGGTGAATAGAGGTTGCTTTAGATAACATGAAGGTGTGAAGTTTCATCATAACGTATTGCCTACTTTCAGTTCGGGAAACGGAAACAACCTAAAAAATGAATGTCTTCAGTACATGGATGTATAAAAATAAAATGCACACCCACTCATTATAATCCCCTTATCCGTGAATAGCCATTTGCAACGCTATTTTATACTTGGATTAAAAAGTGTGTGAAACTCATTATAATTGAATCCTCTGGTAAATACATAGGATATTTTGAAGAAAGGATGGCACATGCTCATCTTCACTGGCATTATGAGGTGTGTCGGAGAGAGTGTTAAGCTTCTAGGACATTGGTCCATGATGCCACGGTATATGTGGATGTGTGGACCTCCGTCAGCCAGTGGTTGATTTTGATGTCCAAGAGGGGAGGTTGAGCTTCATGGACATAGTATAATGCCAGGTGTGTGGTGTATTTCATAAACCTAATCTCTCATTGTTGCACTCCTATACAATGATGGTACTTAAAAAAATCACAAAAGGGTTGTAGTCATGGGGACAACACGCCCCCCCCCCCCCTTCCTAGAACTGTTGAGCCCAAAACGCATTGTTTAAAAATGGGTTCTCTCCAGAGCTGTTCTTGGCTGCTGCAACGTGGTCCGCTCCATGGAAGAGGGCGAGCTGCATACGTAGATGTAATCGACAACACGATTCTGACTTTCATGGGATTATACACTAATTCAACGACAACTTTCTGCCACATGCTACTGTGAAATGAAAATGATGAAACATGTTTTTAAATTCATATGATTCATTCTTTGTGTATTCCATTTGTCACATGCACAAATTTGCATATCATCTTCTTCCGTCTGGTGACCTGGCCTTGTCAAAGTTTGTGGATGAAGAAGGAAGTCCAGTGCTCTGATAATATCATCAGTTAGCTTGGATCTTGTTAAGGAAATGCCTCAATTGGTCACCATCATGTTCCTACGTCATCAGGGCCACATCAAACCTCAGCCTTTTAATTTCACCGTTTCCCTCTCTCTGTCTCTTGCTGCACGACTCTCTCAATGCGTCTTCCCTCGGCTTCTCAACAGACCAAGAATGCCCTGTCCCCAGAGTGAAGTCTCTCTGAAGGACGGACCCCTTGAGACGAGCTGCCTTTAATTCAAGGGGTTGTGTTTGTTTTTTTTTGCAAATTTCTTGTTAAACCGCTTGTCTTCAGCTCCGAATGTATGAAAAGTATAGTTATAAGACTTTCTTTTGCTCTTAATTCTAGTCAAGGTTTACTAAATTCCTGTCTTTTCTTTAGACAGGAATCCTGGCATGCAGTAGTCTCTCGCAAATCATCAAAGGACTACTCTGCCTCCTTAGTCATGCGTCATTATCATCATTGTAAACTGTAATAGGGGGGAAAAATCCATCAATGCTCCAAGCGTAGAACCTACTTAAAATATTTGAAAGAAGGCATATAGCCAGCACCATAGTTAGCACCATAGCTTTCTGCCTAGTAGTACTGCTTGTTTCTTTGAAAGCTAAGCAGGGCTGGCCTAGTCCATTCTTGGATGGAGACAAGTTGGTGACGGTAGAGGTGTTGGTGGGCCAGCAGTGGCTGCTCATCTCTGGCCTACGTTATATCCCCAATGCCCCGGGAAGGAGACGGGCACTAGGTCCTGTCAAAGAAGTCTTTCGGGTTAGATAATAAACCAAGGTCCTGACTCCTGGCTGATCAGTTCCCATGGAACTCATCGTAAAAGTAGGGCTGCAGTCCGGTGTCTTGGCCAAATTCCACAATTCATACCGACATTGGCCCCTATCTTCCCCTACTCTCTCATTGGATTGCATCCTTCCACACCTCTCCAATGGGACAGCCTGTGTGAGGTTAGTATCACCCAGGTGGGTGATACACAATGCCAGTGAATCAAGGAAGACTGAGCGAAAACACTTGTTTGATCAGCAACTGGACATAACGCGAAGGTAGAGACGGCCATGTCCTAGAGATAAAACCGTACTTCTTTATTCTTTAGTTCAGTTTATTTTATTTATTTAGTACATATTATCATCAATGGTGCATGAAGGGAACGAAGCCCAATGGGCTTGTATAAGAGTTCCACCCCTTTCAATAATCACAATCAAATCAGATTTATAAGGCTAACAAATACTCTTTAGAAAATAAGGACACAAAGTAATTAAATAATCAAAGTTAGATGGAAAAACCTCTGATAAATAGCTGTGGTAGATAATAAAAAAATAATCCTTGACGTTTAAACGAGGGAGGGACTTGACCTCAATCAATAACCGTTACCTTTTTGGAAGGTTTCACAGAGAGGTTACTAAGGAAGGCCTTCTAACAGAAGTGAAGTAGCATTGATTTATGACTTTATCAAACAGGTCTTGAGCTTTTATACAGAGCTCAAAAATAATGAAATGTCCTTGTCCAGTTTGAGTTTTTTGTCGTCAGAACCAACATTTGTGAACATCCCAGCGCTCACACGGGTGTGAGTGTGGCTCTTGAGTTCCATCTATCTGGAGGGCTGAGTGACCTCTATTTTGGCTCTGCCAATGACCGGCTCTCCTGCCGTGGGACAAACAGAGACCGGGGGGCCTTATGGGTGTATTCCACTAAAGAGGAGCAGGATCAGTGTATACAAGCCGTCCCTGGGCTCTGGCCTTGAGTGAAGACATGAAGAACTGCCGGGGGTGAACTTTTGTCGCCAGCAATTCTTGCATGTTGTTGATTCTGCGTTGCACTACCTTTTATATTGCTTTTTAGCATTCGTGACCTGTTGTGTATCCAGATGGATTAAAGAGAGCCTCGGATTTGGCATTAAGTCTGAGCAAAGTATTACAAACTAGTTAACATTGCACGAAAGGATCTTATAATTTAATGTAAAGACTAACCGAGGTGACATCCACATTTCTATAGAAACATAAAGGAAAGAAAATAAGGAAAGGGGAAACTGAAGCAGACTGGTGCTTAAGACAAGCACCATCACAGCCATGACTGGGAATAATAAAACATACTTTAACGGTAATTAATCATTAACTATAGTAATGCAACCGAGGAGGCCCCCCATGGAGGCACTCTGTGAGGAACAGATCTCTTGCTGTAAGGAACAGATACGTTGGTGGTGATTTGTTATGTTGTTTACAAGCCCAGCACTACTGTGCTTGGATCTGACAAAAAGCCAGTAACAAAGAAGTTTTCTCACTGTGCCACCAAGCCTTCAATTTCGTTTGAATATTTGCATGTGCAACATGCAGCCCTCTGATGAACAACAGGAATAGATTCATATCAAATGAATAACACATTTTGTGCGCTGCCGCGTAAATAAAACATGGATTGTGAATTCGAGATTCAAATCTTTGCGACTGCTTTATCAGACTGCGAGCCACACTGTGCCCGAAAGCTTCCCGAGGTGGGGCACTATTGTAGAACATTAAGGCCGTTCAGTTTTGGCAGACTGAACCTGTAGGTCATTACTGAGAGGACTCCTTCATGGCTCTGCTGTCGGGGCATTGAGCGGTTGTCATGGTTACCTTTTCAGGAAGAGGCCCAGAAGCCCCTCCTCCCCCAGAACCTCCCCCATCTCATTAAATCCTCAGATATTGATTGGCATTGCTCTGACCCAAGCCCCCCCCACCCCCCCTCCTTTATTCCGTTACTAGAGAGAAAGCTGTGCAACGACGTTCCACAATCACACAGGCCTTGCCGTCACTCAAAGTGCATCAGCCAATCCGTGGCCAGGCTGTGGGCGTGTCCCGGCCGAGGGCTTCTGGTGGTGGGGGGTTGGAGGGGAGGAGCTGGGACAGGGAGATGAGAATACACAAAACGTTGTTTGTACATCCAAGCGAAACCACACGCGAGATGGTTGGCTGCTGAGCGCCGCTCCAGCCTGAAGCCAGCAGCCGGTGCGGGGAGGTGTGTGAGGTGGCCGGCCGGCTCGGAGACGGGGGGGGTCTGGTGAGGTAGTGGATGGAGGGTGAGCTTCACTGAGGCTGGTCTGTCAGAGGGTAACACGTAATGTGTCTGTGAGTGTGTGTGTGTGTTAACTGACGGGCTGTGTTAGTGATGGTGTGTGGGGTGTTGGAGACTGTGTGTGTGTGTGTGTGTGTGTGTGTGTGTGTGTGTGTAGTCTCCCTAACCTTAGCTTGTAAAAGAGTATATATTAATCTTGTGTGTGTGTGTGTCAGAGTTGGTTGTATGGGTTGGTGTGTATTAGAGGGTGTGTGTGTGTGGCCTTTGTTTTTGTGCGGCAGGTGGCTTGTGCATTCATGTTGTTATTCATCAAGTCAATGGTTTGTGGTGTGTGGGTGTTTTAGGTCATAGTTCAATGTTTGTAAGGGAGAATATGCAGCCTTTACAGTGTGTGTTTTATTAATTCAGTGTGTTGGTTTACTTAGCGTTTATGTCTTTGTGTACTAATGGTATTAGGGCGTACCTGATGTACAAATAAAATGTAATCTATATTTGATTTACTATTTCATTGGAATTATGTTGGCTATAAAAACAAGCATAAAATGTATATTTTATTTTACTGGAAAATTCATGCTTTTATTATTTATATTGCAGTTTTGGCATTGCATTGATCAGGGATGATCTGGCATCAGATTGAGTTGGACTATCTTACTGGATCCTTTACCATGCAGGGAGGTCACCATGAACACAGGGCTGAGGGTGTGTGGGCCGTTCTTCGTTTCCTAAAGACCTTGTTGATACACAGATGCTGCACTTGTTAGTAGTGGTACTCACACACTTTTAAAGTGTCTGCGTGTGTAAACACTTACAGTACACGTCTAAAACAAACACATATAAACACACCTCACAGCTGTTATTCCTTACCTCACACGCAGGTTGGATGTGTTCATTTCCCACACTGCGGGGGAGTTCAGGGCTGGTCCTTCATCCCTGATACACTCTAATGAGGCCATTAATCTACCGGCCATACAATCAAGGGCCAAGGTGTGCACATGTGTATCTATTGTGAATGTTGTGGATGCCAAATCAGTCCATAATGGCGTCCAAAAGTGGCTATAGTTTTGAGTTATGAAGGGTTGTAGTCAAATTTGTGACAATTGTACTGGTGCATTGACAATTTATGTAGAGCTATATAGCCATGCTGATTAGTGTCAACGCAGTAGTGTTTCTGATGCAGGAGCTAAGACGGAGAGTTTTTCAAGAGTTTTATTCACAAGCCACGCGTAATACATTATGACCAGAGCTTTACAAAAACATCCTGTTTGAGGAGGTTGCTTCATGTTGAAATTGTTTGTGATCCATCTATATATGTATGGAATACTGTGTTTTATCATTCTGATCAACATTGTATGGAATAGTGTTTTATCATTCAGATCAGCCTTGTATGGAACAGTGTTTTATCATTCAGATCAGCCTTGTATGGAACAGTGTTTTATCATTCAGATCAGCCTTGTATGGAACAGTGTTTTATCATTCAGATCAGCCTTGTATGGAACAGTGTTTTATCATTCAGATCAGCCTTGTATGGAACAGTGTTTTATCATTCAGATCAGCCTTGTATGGAACAGTGTATTATCATTCAGATCAGCCTTGTATGGAACAGTGTTTTATCATTCAGATCAGCCTTGTATGGAACAGTGTTTTATCATTCAGATCAGCCTTGTATGGAACAGTGTTTTATCATTCAGATCAGCCTTGTATGGAACAGTGTTTTATCATTCAGATCAGCGGTGTCCTTCTCAGTAAAGGTCTTGTCTCCTAGCTCGGGGTGACCTTTAGGCCGTGTGCATGTGGAGGAGGGCTTCACTGGGCCCTACAGATGATCTCAGACTCAGAGGCATTTATCACAAACACTCAATCGGTTTGAAGCCTAAACGGCGGCCAGGTATTTTAGAAAAGTATCTTATATGGTGTGTAGTCTCAGTGTATTGTATACTGAAGTTCTAACCTTATTTCCATTCTTTATTTTGTCCTAGTCAGTCTCTCTTTGGGCTCTCTTATCTAATCGGTCCGTCCCCGTGGTCCGTGTGGTGATGGATAGTGGGGGACCATGGCTCGGTTGGATCGCTCTGTGGTCCTGGTTCACAGTAGTGGGAGTTCACTGAAACAAGCCTCTTTCGTGTAGTCTTTTAGAAACCCCTTCGATTATCAGAACAGAACTCGACACGTAACAGATGGTTTGCTTTGGCGGTCGCCCTTCCAATTGGCATCTAACCCTTGTGAGTGTGTGGGCCTGGGCTCCAGATAAAAATATCCACCGAAAAACATGTCTTATGCAATGCATGAGAGGAGGAGATCGCTCTCTCTGTGCTGGGATTATTTACATCCCCTAGAACCGTATTACCATATAGTAAACATATTTACACCGTGTAAGCTCGACGGTTGGGAGACATTATGCGCAAAAGATGTTCAAATGTTGTCATCCAAAAGTAACATTGATATAAATCTTTTTTTTGCACTATTTTACATTATTTTACCCATATTTTACCCATTTATCCTAATCTGACCAGTAGATGACTCTACTAGGTTGTTATACTGTATATATATACTGAATGCCATTAATGACTCAAGTCAGTGTCCCATTGACGTACAGACACAAGTGGTCTCTTTGGTTGAGAGGGCTCTGTGTGTGTGTGTGTGTGTGTGTGTGTGTGTGTGTGTGTGTGGAAGGCCGCCTGCAGTAATCTGGGTGTCCGTGACACAATGATTATTTGTGTTCATCCTGCAACATTTCAAAGGAAGCTGAATAGTGGCCCAGCTGTTGAGTTTTACTGTTCCTTTCTTCTTGGACACTGTCCTGACGATGATTAGACATTAAAATGTGTATTGAAATGATACTGTGCTAACGCTTTGATTCTTCTTCCTGTCTCACTTGCAGTAAGCATGTTTCTCAACACCCTGACGCCCAAGTTCTACGTGGCTTTGACTGGCACCTCATCGCTCATATCAGGACTCATCCTGGTAAGGCCCGCCCTCTTTTCCCCACAGCCGTGCCCCCCTCCCTATATTGCGGGGTACTGGTATCGGTGGAGCTAGTTGTCCACAT
Source organism: Pollachius pollachius (assembly GCF_949987615.1). Taxonomy (NCBI): domain Eukaryota; kingdom Metazoa; phylum Chordata; class Actinopteri; order Gadiformes; family Gadidae; genus Pollachius; species Pollachius pollachius. Next base: position 391,789 of record NC_136942.1, on the reverse strand, counting down.
GGACACCGCCTCTCCCTGCTATTGACGAGGTATCGATAAAGGCTTGGAGAGGATCGTTATTCCATGCAGTCAGCTTTCATTGACTCAGCTCAATAGCATTTGGTGGATTTAGTTTATCTTTCCCTCAATGCAGTCGTTCATTCCTGAAGTCAAACACATCCCTATTCATCACGTCCCGTTAGTACTCTGCATTACACTGCACCAACTCATAGCTGGGGATGCTCCTGGTCTTGAGAGCAGACCGGGCGAGGAACACAAAGTTGCCAGTTCCATTCCCCTGGGGCCTAGGGGAGTGTAGGTGACCCCATTGCTCAGAGCCTGGGGCCCTGGGCCCTGGGGCATGTTGGTGTGGTGCTGTGCTGGTGTCCTACGGGTGTATTGGTTGTGTGGAGGGACCTCTCTGTGTCCATGCTGCTCCAGCGGGCTGTGGTACAGCTCCAGCTGAATGCCTGGGGCTCCTGGCACGCACGCACGCACGCACGCACGCACGCACGCACGCACGCACGCACGCACGCACGCACGCACGCACGCACAGGTTCCCCACAAAAAAACATTTCACACATGTGAGCGCAAACATACACATAGCTTCCCCAAAAACACTTGTGCACACACGGCTTCCCCACAGAAATACTTCACAAACAAACAAACAAACACACTCACACACACACACACAGCTTCCCCACAAAAACATTTCACACACACACAGCTTCCCCACAGAAGCACAAACAGCTTCCCCATTAAAATGAACAAACACGTGGACCATTTGAAAAAGGACTATAATAAAAAACTGAGGTCACATGATCGATGAGCCAATGACCTGACAGCCAATCCAGGATGGGATGGATCATAATCATTCACATCATACAATAAGCAACGGGGACATGTTTATACGATGCAGTGAATACAGTAGAGGAGTGATGGGTCTAGGCAGGGGATGCAGCTGTACAGTAAACTGCATTACAAAGGCTATCGAAAATAATTTTCCCAGGGCTATAGGGAACAGCAAGAAGCATGACTATAAACATATGCTGTATTTGATTATGGAAGTCATTTTTCTCATGGGTGTGGTATTTTATAGAAAATAACCCATTTACAAAGTTAACAAACACAACAAGAAAAGCAGGGATAGTAATTAGACCTGAGAAAACGTTCCATTAATGTGTTTGTTTTGGTGTCTGTCTGTCTGTGTGTCTGTCTGTCTGGCTGCCTGTCTGTCTGTGTGTGTGACCTATCAGATCTTTGAGTGGTGGTACTTCAGGAAGTACGGGACTTCCTTCATTGAGCAGGTGTCCGTGAGCCACCTGCGCCCCCTGCTGGGCGGAGTGGACAGCAGCGCCCCCACCAACCCCACTACCAGTAACGGGGAGGCCGACTCCAGTCGACAGAGTGTGTCCGGTAAGAACACTTAAACATGTCTGACCCCATCGACCCGCGCTGTGGTAGCTGATGTGGCTGAGTAGGGCCTCTCGTACGACTTTAATAATGGACTACGACACATTCTGGCCGCTGAGCTGGCCATGTGAGGAACATTGAGAAGCCAGCCTTCAGCTTTATTGTTTTCCTTGCATTCTTATCACATTACTAGGCTTGTGCAGCAGCAAAATGTGTCGTTCCAGGAGGCGGTTTGTCTCCTGCTGGTCCTTCTCGTGACTTATCAAAGTGTGAAATGTAAACCGAATGCACAACCCACACCATGACAGTGCAACGGGATACTGCAGGGGCGGACTAATCGCTGGACGGATTGGGGACAGGTGTCCATTGATCGGTCAGAATAGCGTGGTTAGAGGACGCCCCAGCAATCAATACATTGTTCAGACACCATCACAAACCCGTGTCTGTTTAAAACCAAATTAGCTTAAAGGGTAAAAAGTACATTTACGTTTCATGTTCTCTTTTATGCGTAGCATTGCACTCTTGACCCCGCCACTGGGAAACTACTGAGATATAGAGATAACACTAATGTGTTTTCAATTCTGTGTGGTTAGAATTAAAACGCATTAATGTTAGGCAATCAATGTATTTATACTCCTTGATGGCGACTGATTTGCGTTAAAAAATCAATTGCTAAAGCCACGGTTTTGTTCTTTACCAACAGTCTGTACCATGTGCCGTAAACAACTGCATTGACTCCACACGACCGCCGGCAACCCCATTTGGTCTAATCCAAGCTATGTCGGGAAAATAAAGAATTTGCCCATTGTGCTGTTTTTATTTAACGTTTAGAAGAGGAGATGGATGTGGGGCTATGGTAATTCCAAAGAAACCCCCAGTCCCCCAGATGTAAAAACATGAGCCTGACTAGATGTAGCCCCATTCCCACACAGAAAGCAGGGTGGGGAGTGAGTCTGGGAGGTAATGGGATAAAAGATCCACGTCAAAGCATGTTATGAAGCGTAAAAGAACCCAATGGGAGTGCGTGTTCTCGCTCTCTCGCTGCTATGATAGTGTGAGGTACATTGCCCCTATAGGAGAGGCAACAGAACAGTTCCACAGATACCTCTGAAGAATACCTAGTCCTTCTGAAGCATCAGCAGGGACTTAATGTCCACGCTATAGCTGACACTGATCCCTCTCTCTCTCTCTCTCTCTCTCTCTCTCTCTCTCTCTCTCTCTCTCTCTCTCTCTCTCTCTCTCTCTCTCTCTCTCTCTCTCTCTCTCTCTCTCTCTCTCTCTCTCTCTCTCACAGAATGTAAAGTGTGGCGAAATCCTCTGAATTTATTTCGGGGCGCAGAGTATAACAGGTGAGTGGCAGCCGAGCTAGAGGGTGTGGCCGTGAAGGCGTGTGAGCCTGGCTGTAGCCAGACCAAGCTCAATCTATGATTGATCCTGGTCTGGGGAAGCTGCTGTCATTTTCTTCATCACAAGAGGCGTGATCAACGGGCCTAGTTCAACTCTGTACGCTGCTCGCCGTCGCTTCCCTGTCGTCATTGTGTTAAACCAGGGGGAAAAGCCAGCTTGGTGATTGGCTCCCTCAAAAGCGTATCGGAAGCAGAAAGAAATGTATTGCTCCTCCCCAGACCCTTCTGCAGGGCGGACTCAAATCGCTGGCAGAATGGGCGGGACTACCCAGTCTACAGGCGTGTGCACGTGGAGGCTTGTGCACGTGCAACCGTTCAGCCTTTGGAGTCTGTGCACAAAGGGTTGTCCCGCCCCCTGCCTCGCCGTCTTTTTCCGGGCTGTCGGAGCGACTCATGCTCGCTCCTTCAGGTCCTCATATCTCTCTCCTCCCTCCGTTACGCGACGGTGGCTGTCCCCGTTACGCCAGCCCCTCTGTCTGTCTGTCTGTCTCTCTCTGTGTCTCTCTCTCTGTGTGTGTCTCTCTCTCTGAATCACTCCATGGTATCCCTCTGGTCTCTTGTTCCGCTCTCTTGTATGACTTTCCTTTTGTCTGTTCTGCTTCTCCTTTCTTCACTTGAACTTTTTCTTCTCTGGCTGACCTTGTTTCTACTCTCCCCTCTTACACGGATTCATTTCTGCTTTTCATGTCGATCTCTGTCTGTCTGTCTGTCTGTCTCTCTCTCTATCACTTTGTCATTTCAAATGTGTTTTTTTCTAGTGTCCACCTCGTGAGCGCATGTCGTATGGTCTGTGAGCACATTTAGATATCGTTAGTGTATACTATGCATACGTGTGTGTGTGTGTGTGTACTCTGTGTATGACGTGTGTGTGTGTGTGTTCCAGGTACACTTGGGTAACGGGCCGGGAGCCCCTCACCTACTACGACATGAACCTCTCGGCTCAGGACCACCAGACGTTCTTTACCTGCGACTCGGACCACCTCAGGCCGGCAGACGCCAGTACGCACACACACGCACACGCACGCACACACACACACTCACTCACTCTCACACACAGAGACACGCACACACTCACTCTCACACACAGAGACACGCACTCACTCTCACACACAGACACGCACACACTCACTCTCACACACAGAAACACGCACACACACTCACTCACTCACTCACTGTCACACAGAGACAGACACACAAAGACACTTACACACACACACACACATAGAGACACATGCACGCACACTCAAGCACATTTGGGGAAGTCAAACCTACAGTTGTGATGTCCACTCCTGACCTGTGTGTGTGTGTGTGTGTGTGTGTGTGTGTGTGTGTGTGTGTGTGTGTGTGTGTGTGTGTGTGTGTGTGTGTGTGTGTGTGTGTGTGTGTGTGTGTGTGTGTGTGTGTGTCCCAGTCATGCAGAAGGCGTGGCGAGAGAGAAACCCACAGGCTCGTATCTCGGCTGCACATGAAGCCCTGGAGCTGGAGGAGTAAGTACTACTGTCTCTCTCTCTCACATCCCGTACTGTCATTGAGTACTACTGTCTCTCTCTCTCACATCCCGTACTGTCATTAAGTTCTACTGTCTCTCTCTCTCACATCCCTTACTGTCATTAAGTACTACTGTCTCTCTCTCTCACATCCCTTACTGTCATTATGTACTACTGTCTCTCTCTCTCACATCCCGTACTGTCATTAAGTACTACTGTCTCTCTCTCTCACATCCTGTACTGTCATTAAGTACTACTGTCTCTCTCTCTCACATCCCTTACTGTCATTAAGTTCTACTGTCTCTCTCACATCTCGTACTGTCATTAAGTACTACTGTCTCTCTCTCTCACATCCCGTACTGTCATTAAGTACTACAGTCTCTCTCTCTCACATCCCGTACTGTCATTAAGTACTACTGTCTCTCTCTCTCACATCCCGTACTGTCATTAAGTACTACAGTCTCTCTCTCTCACATCCCGTACTGTCATTAAGTACTACTGTCTCTCTCTCACATCCCGTACTGTCATTAAGTACTACTGTCTCTCTCTCTCACATCCCGTACTGTCATTGAGTTCTACTGTCTCTCTCACATCCCGTAATGTCATTAAGTTCTACTGTCTCTCTCTCACATCCCGTACTGTCATTAAGTTCTACTGTCTCTCTCTCTCACATCCCGTACTGTCATTGAGTTCTACTGTCTCTCTCTCTCACATCCCGTACTGTCATTGAGTTCTACTGTCTCTCTCTCTCACATCCCATACTGTCATTAAGTACTACTGTCTGTCTCACATCCCATACTGTCATTAAGTTATACTGTCTCTCTCACATCCCGTACTGTCAATGAGTTCTACTGTCTCTCTCGCATCCCGTACTGTCATTAAGTTCTACTGTCTCTCTCACATCCCGTACTGTCATTGAGTTCTACTGTCTGTCTCACATCCCGTACTGTCATTGAGTTCTACTGTCTCTCTCACATCCCATACTGTCATTGAGTTCTACTGTCTCTCTCACATCCCGTACTGTCATTAAGTTCTACTGTCTCTCTCACATCCCGTACTGTCATTAAGTTCTACTGTCTCTCTCACATCCCGTAATGTCATTAAGTTCTACTGTCTCTCTCTCTCACATCCCGTACTGTCATTAAGTTCTACTGTCTATCTCACATCCCGTAATGTCATTAAGTTCTACTGTCTCTCTCTCACATCCCGTACTGTCATTAAGTTCTACTGTCTCTCTCACATCCCGTAATGTCATTAAGTTCTACTGTCTCTCTCTCTCACATCCCGTACTGTCATTAAGTTCTACTGTCTCTCTCTCACATCCCGTACTGTCTTCCATTCAGAACCACAGCGGTCCACATCTGGTTGAGACACACTTCCACTAGCGGATTATCCGTTTGTTTTGTCTTCTAAGTACCATAATGCTAATGGTTGACCTTAGCATTCTTTAGCGTGGCGGTGTCGACTTTAACTGTAGTACACTGATGCATTGTGAAGCTTCCCAGGGCCCTGCTGGTGTTTAGGTCAGCAGAATGCATACGGGATTAATTAGCCCATCCTTTGCCTTTCCTGTACGAGATAAGTGTATACAGAGGATAATTAATTACTTTGCCCACGATGGCTAAACCCTGACGTCTAACGGGAAAGCGACACGCAAATGATGTGATTGGAGGATGTTTTAGTAGGCGGTCGATAGCTGCCATATATAAAGTGTGTTTGGGGTCGGGGACACACTTCCCCTCTCTTAAGACACACTTTTCTTAAGCGTGTTTTAAGATTGCAATTTTTATTTTCAGTTGCTTTCTATCCATCCTAATCTTTCTCTCCTGCTGCCCCTTTTGGCTCTGCCTTCCTCACATCTCCTCCCCTTCCTCCTCCTCCCCCTCCTCCTCCTCCTGCTCCTCCTCTTACTCCTCCCCCTCCTCTTCCTCCTCCCCCTCCCCCCTCCTCCTCCTCCTCCTCCTCCTCCTGCTCCTCCTCCTCCTCCCCTTCCTCCTCCTCCTCTTACTCCTCCCCCTCCTCTTCCTCTTCTTCCTCCCCCTCCCCCCCTCCTGCTCCTCCTCCTCCTCCTCCCCCCCAGCTGTGCCACTGCCTTCATCCTCCTGGCTGAGGAGGAGTCTACTACCATCATGGAGGCGGAGCGTCTGTTCAAGCAGGCGCTGAAGGCCGGGGAGAGCTGCTACCGCCGAAGCCACCAGCTGCAGCACCACAGCACCCAGTACGAAGCCCAGCACAGTGAGTACACACACACACACACACACACACACACACACACACACACACACACACACACCCAGTACGAAGCCCAGCACAGTGAGTACACACACACACGCACACACACACACACACACACACACACACACACACACACACACACACACACACACACCCAGTACGAAGCCCAGCACAGTGAGTACACACACACACGCACACACACACACACACACACACACACACACACACACACACACACCCAGTACGAAGCCCAGCACAGTGAGTACACACACACACGCACACACACACACACACACACACACACACACACACACACACACACACACCCAGTACGAAGCCCAGCACAGTGAGTACACACACACACACACACACACACACACACACACACACACACACACACACACACACACACACACACACACACACACACACACACACACACACACAGTACGAAGCCCAGCACAGTGAGTGTACAAACAGACAGACACACACACACACACACACACACACACACAGTACGAAGCCCAGCACAGTGAGTGTACACGCACACACACACAGACAGACAGACAGACACACACAGGGTCTGGTTAGACAGCTGAACATCATCATATCCTTATCCATTACATATTTTTATCATTTACAACAGACTCAGGAAAGAAAAGCAATTAACTTGGCCCATAACATGTGGGTGACCCTTGATATCTAACCCATACACACACACGCTAGTAATTCTGTAAATGTTCTGGATTATCTGAATATTGACGTGCTCTATAAAGTTTGAGAAGTGCTTTTTTCACCGTTCATTAAGTATGTGTTTGTGTGTGTGTGTGTGGGCAGGAAGGGACACCAACGTATTGGTGTACATAAAGAGGAGACTTGCCATGTGTTCCCGGAAGTTGGGGAGAACACGAGAAGCAGCCAAGATGATGAGAGATGTAGGAGCCCTCACTGTAACACTCTCACTGTTCATTATACCTCTGTTTCACAACATGATATTACCTGGATACAATACTCACCATGCATAAATGGAATTAAAAGATTTTCAATCCAAGCTCCATTTCTAATACCGTCTTTAGTACCATGGCTGTGTTTTAATGACCTGTTTGTCGCCCTCTGTCTGCTGTCACATGTAACAACAGCTGTGTGTTTTCCAGTTAATGAAGGAGTTCCCTCTTCTCAGTATGTTCAACATCCATGAGAACCTACTGGAGTCTCTGTTGGAGCTCCAAAACTACGCAGACGTACAGGCAGTACTGGCCAAGTACGACGGTAAGCCAGAGAGACACCCCCCCCAAGCTGACTCTAGGAGGGGCGTTTGTGAAGGAGATGATCATGTTGATTTTTTTCCAATCTGCCGCTGGCTCAGTCTCGGCTCTCGTCTGTTGTCCGGTCCACACTAAACCGCGTGCGTGTGTGTGTGTGTTTGTGTGCTCCACAGATATAAGTTTACCTAAATCTGCGACAATATGTTATACAGCAGCACTGCTCAAGGCCAGGGCCGTGTCTGACAAGTGAGTATGGGGTCAGGGGTCAGCGGGGATTAGTGTCACCGGAGGGTTACCGTGTTATTATTGGATGGATGCCTTTGTCTACGGATGCCGCTTAAGGGCAATGGACTTGATATGTACACACACACACACACACACACACACACACACACACACACACACACACACACACACACACACACACACACACACACACACACACACACACACACACACACACACACACACACACACACACACACACACAATCTACTGTCAAACCCATGATGTTTGCCTCACATTTCTTCTTTAATGTCGGATCACAAATGCACCTACCTAGAGATCCATTGCCTGTGGAAAGAATGCAATACATGAGCCGTGTGTGTGTTGAGCATCCTGTGTGTGTGTGTTGTGTTGAGCGTCCTGTGCGTGTTGTGTTGAGCGTCCTGTGTGTGTGTGTTGTGTTGAGCGTCCTGTGTGTGTTGTGTTGAGCGTCCTGTGTGTGTGTGTTGTGTTTAGCGTCCTGTGTGTGTGTGTTGTGTTTAGCGTCCTGTGTGTGTTGTGTTGAGCGTCCTGTCTGTGTTGTGTTGAGCGTCCTGTGTGTGTTGTGTTGAGCATCCTGTCTGTGTTGTGTTGAGCGTCCTGTGTGTGTTGTGTTGAGCATCCTGTGTGCAGTGTTGTGCCTGAACGCGTTCACTGAACGATAGTTCATGAACTCGTTCATATTTTGGGCGAACGTGAACTGAACGTACTGTATTACTGCCTGATGAACGTTACTGTGAACTCGTTCATTCTGGTGTCAGTGAACGCTCACTCGGTTTAACTTCGTTCAATGGGGGGGTTATTTCTCTATCAACACGGCGGATGCGCGCGCAGGTCGCCGTGTTGTTTGACCGGTTGCCATGGTAATCTCTGTGCGGTTCATTTGCAGTTGCGGTGTTGCCAGCTTACTGTTACATTAAACTGTCGTCAGAAAAGGCGGTTATATGCTATAGACCATATAGTATCTGTCGTATAAAGGCTGGGACGAATTTCGAATTATAAATATGTACACTTTATTTTGAAAGTTTAGACCGTCGTGATTCCCATTGAAACGAATGACGCGGTGATTATTCTTCAAAACGAGAGCATTTAATTTGTGAAAAATGAAATAAACTGTAATTAGACAACGCGGCTATATGCTATAGACCCTAGAGTATCTGTGGTATAAAGGCTGAGACGAATTTCGAATTATGAATATGTACAATCAGCGGACTAGAATACCTCATAGAATCATTGCTTGTTTGCCGGAAACGGAAAGGGGGGGCTGTTCACGTTTGGTTGTAGTCTTTTCGCTCGGTTCTCCGTCTCAACAGTAGGGCAAGAACCGAACGAAAAGACTACAACCAAACGTGAACACCCCCCTTTTCCGTTTCGGGTTAACGAGCAATGAGTCTTCCAACAGAAATCAATGGGATTTAAAAAATGCCCTAAATGTGCAATGAAAACTGTGTAAAGTGAAACTGTATTTCGCTACGATACTTGATTCAACCACTCTATTTCATCCTAGACAAACCACAAAGGGGGCTCAATGTTCAAAATACCGGAAAAAACGAATAGCTCACAGCAACATATTGAAAAAATGAACTATGAACTAGTTCATATTTCGGAACTGTGAACTTAGTTCAACATTTTGAATTATGAACGTTTAACTGAACTATTTCATTTTAAAATTTGTGAACTCAACTTTGAACTAGTTCACGTAGAAAGTGAACTTTCCCAACACTGCCTGTGTGTGTTGTGTTGAGCGTCCCGTGTGTGTGTTGTGTTGAGCGTCCTGTGTGTGTGTTGTGTTGAGCGTCCTGTGTGTGTGTCTGTTGTGTTGAGCGTCCTGTGAGTTGTGTTAAGCGTCCTGTGTGTGTGTTGTGTTGAGCGTCCTGTGTGTGTGTTGTGTTAAGCGTCCTGTGTGTTGTGTGTGTGTTGTGTTGACGTCCTGTGTGTGTGTGTGTTGTGTTGAGCGTCCTGTGTGTGTTGTGTGTGTGTGTGTTGTGTGTGCGTTGTGTTGAGCGTCCTGTGTGTTGTGTTGAGCGTCCTGTGTGTTGTGTTGAGCGTCCTATGTGTGTTGTGTGTGTACGTTGTGTTGAGCGTCCTGTGTGTGTGTGTTGTGTGTGCGTTGTGTTGAGCGTCCTGTGTGTTGTGTGTGTGTGTTGTGTTGAGCGTCCTGTATGTGTGTTGTGTTGAGCTTCCTGTGTGTGTGTGTGTGTGTTGTGTGTGCGTTGTGTTGACGTCCTGTCTGTGTGTGTTGTGTGTGCGTTGTGTTGACGTCCTGTGTGTGTGTGTTGTGTGCGTTGTGTTGAGCGTCCTGTGTGTGTGTGTTGTGTGTGCGTTGTGTTGACGTCCTGTGTGTTGTGTGTGTGTTGTGTCGAGCGTCCTGTGTGTGTGTGTGTTGTGTGTGCGTTGTGTTGACGTTCTGTGTGTGTGCTCAGGTTCTCTCCAGAGGCTGCCTCCAGGAGGGGGTTGAGCACCGCGGAGATGAACGCTGTAGAAGCCATCCACAGGGCGGTGGAGTTCAACCCCCACGTCCCCAAAGTAAGACATGTCCCCTGGGGGGAGGGCGGGGGGAAGACTGGTACGGCAGTGGGAAGACTGGTACGGCAGTGGGAAGACTGGTACGGCAGTGGGAAGACTGGTACGGCAGTGGGAAGACTAATGTGTTGTTCCCTCTGTGATACTGTACTAGCGGTTCATCTCTAACCTGTCCCCCCCAGTATCTCCTGGAGATGAAGAGTCTCATCCTCCCTCCAGAACACATCCTGAAGCGCGGCGACAGCGAGGCCATCGCCTACGCCTTCTTCCACCTGCAGCACTGGAAGAGAGTGGAGGGCGCCCTCAACCTGCTGCACTGCACCTGGGAGGGCAGTATGTACTCATGTAGATACAAAGATATATATATATACATATATACACACGTAACGCACAATATATACACTCCCACAATACACTCATGGCACCGCATGGGCACCGAGCTATGCATTCATGTGTGCGTGTGTGTGTGTGTGTGTGTGTGTGTGTGTGTGTGTGTGTGTGTGTGTGTGCGCGCCCCCCCACAGCCTTCAGAATGATCCCGTACCCCCTAGAGAAGGGTCATCTCTTCTACCCCTACCCCATCTGTACAGAGACGGCCGACAGAGAGCTGTTACCAAGTAAGACACTTATAGATGGAGCACTCACCTGTATGACACTTATAGATGGAGGACTCACCTGTATGACACTTACAGATGGAGCACTCACCTGTATGACACTTATAGATGGAGGACTCACCTGTATGACACTTATAGATGGAGGACTCACCTGTATGACACTTATAGATGGAGGACTCACCTGTATGACACTTATAGATGGAGGACTCACCTGTATGACACTTATAGATGGAGCACTCACCTGTATGACACTTATAGATGGAGGACTCACCCGTATGACACTTATAGATGGAGGACTCACCCGTATGACACTTATAGATGGAGGACTCACCTGTATGACACTTATAGATGGAGGACTCACCTTTATACTCGTCCATTTGCCTCTAGGGTCTCTTGTTGTTTATTTGCGAAGTTGAGTAGCCATTTTAAGATTAATTACGCATTGATTTAGCCTATGTACGGACAAAATCCTTATTTATAACCTTGTCAATGTCTTGACTATATTTTCTATTCAGTTTGCAACTCATTTGATGAATTAAAGTGTGAGGTATCATGGAAAACATGAAATTGTCTGGGTGACCCCAAACTTTTGAATGGTAATGTATATTTCCGGGTTGAAGTCCTTGTTACACAGATTCAAAGGTGACGTTATGAGTGTATCTGCATATCGAGGGCAAATCCCTTGTTTTCCCTTTAAATTGACCCACTGGATGCCAGCCACACTAATTGGGGCCAGGAATTGAGTTATGTGTTGTAAGCTGTTACCGTGGTCACATTTCAATGCAAAAGCCTGTGATTAGCCCATGAAAAGAAGCATCTAAATGTATTTCTTTGTGCCTCTGTGTGTGTGTCTCGTTTGTGCGTGCGTGTGTTCATGTGTGGAAGCAGTATTCCACGAGGTATCAGTCTACCCCAAGAAGGAGCTGCCCTTCTTCATCCTGTTCACGGCCGGCCTCTGCTCCTTCACTGCCATGCTGGCGCTGCTCACACACCAGTTCCCAGAGCTCATGGGCGTCTTCGCCAAAGCTGTGAGTGTCTCTGTCTCTCTGTAGTTCTGTCTCTCTGTCTGTAGTTCTGTCTCTCTGTCTGTAGTTCTGTCTCTCAGCCTGTAGTTCTGTCTGTAGCTCTGTCTGTAGCTGTCTCTGTCTGTAGTTCTGTCTCTCTGTCTGTAGTTCTGTCTCTCTGTCTGTCTTTCTCACAGTGTTGTTACCAGCTAGCAGGATGTGTACCTGGGTTGCTTCTGTTGTCCTTCACCAAGTCTTTATTATAGATAAAGACATTTTATTTTGTTTGCCATGTTTGTAGTTTAGAGTATTGGGTTCGGGCCTCTCTAGTTTCTGTTCCATAATCATGTTCGTATCCTGCTTGGAACAGCGTTATTGGTTTCTAACTTGGATTTTCTTTCTATCTTCTCCACCAGTTCCTGAGTACTTTATTCGCTCCTCTCAACTTCATCATGGAGAAGGTGGAGAGCTTCCTGCCCTCCAGCCTGTGGCACCAGCTCACACGCATCTAGACGGGGGAACCGTCCGACAGACAGATGAACTGACGGCCAGTAGCACCGTCTGGACTGGACTGACACACCTTTGTGCCAATAAACAGAACAGGAGACAAAGCCACTGCTGGAGAGAGAAGGGATTCAAAATGAAATAAAGAAAACAGAATTCAGAATAGTTTTGGACTTTTTATTTGTTATGTTTGCCATTGCGGGGGACGTGGATCTCTTGTAAAGCCGTTTGTTGTACAAAAAGAGGCGAGCGAATTGCCATCTTTAAAACGTGGAAAGAAACAAAAAAGTACAATAAAGGACTGTTTTACTGCAAGCTTCTACAACGCCCGTGATCATTTTGAATCAGGTTTGTACACACAAAACCAACAAGGGTGAATTGGGTCAGCTGACCTGCTGGGTGGTCTGTTTTGCAATGTGTTCCCCACCACCATCATAGGGACTGGCGTTAAAGCCCCAGAAAACATTTGACTTTAAGTGCTCAAATAACTTCAGTCTATAGATCTGTTAAAATTTTTCTTTTGCTGAACCTTGATTTCACTGGTGGGGATTCTCTCACCATCCTGAACTCACTCCCATCTGAATAAAGATCTGACGACATCCTCCCACGATCAGGTGCAGACCAAGATTGCTTCCAACATGAGCACAATCCACCCTGAGAAATTCATTGCAGTGAATTAATATCAGGAACATTGGTGGCCCATAAACGTTGGATCTTTTAAGGTTATGTTCCCTTGAGTGTAATCTGCTGGATCACCAGTCGAGGGCAGCAGATTGACACTCGTGTCTGGAATCTTGGAATGAAAATAAAGTGTTCAGTAGGGAACTCTAGGGTTGTCTGGTCAGGATTGGTGGAAGTGTTGGCTTTAATACTTAGGTCACTGGTTTGATAATCTACATTTAATTTGCTGCAAATGTATACATTTCACCTGTACAATAAATCTGGATTAGAGCATATGTTAAATAATAAGTTTTACTGAGATTACAATGCACATTGTAATTGATCTACCTAATGTTATTGTGGGTTTCACCAATTTCAGAAAGGCACAACCTGTTTGATACTGTTGAATACCTCTTTTAAGCACTGGTGAACTGAATTACAGTCACTTCAAGCGGTTATGCAATGATCACAGCTATCCTGTTACAATATGTCATAAAAGTAATTCATTCTGTTAAGAGGGGCAACAGAATGCAGTGTTTAATGATGATCCAGCCAATCTCTCCCCAGCTTATCAGATGTTTCTACGATCAGAATTAATGGGTGGGGCTAATTTCATTAAGCTGATCAGAGTCAAGTTCCATTTGCCAGTGGAATCTGACTCCTAAATGTCCCACGGTAGGTGATGCCTGGCCGTCCAGGCAGTTACAAGTCTAAAGGAAAATATGGTCTTAAATCCCTTTGCTTGTGTAAGCAAGGGGGTGACTGAGGACTAGAATTGCATCGCATAACCCTTTAAATGCTTCCGCAGCCTGGACAAGGTTTAGGATACGTTTGGAATCCAGATTTTTCCCATTACTTGGGAGTAAATAAATACAATGAAACCAAAGTAGTGACTGCCATTGGCCAACAGTAGACCACATAGGACGAAAGATAGTCTTACAAGCTTTCTAAACAAACATCGCTCAGAACGGTCACCCATTCATACCTTGGTTCTGTTTTCTGTACCACTGCTTATGAGCAATATTTGGTAATTAGAAACCATTTTGCTTCCTGGGTGATTCAGGTATTTCCATACATGTGTTTTCAGTGAGTGTTGCATATGTGCAGTGTTACGAACCAATTCCCGCCCCCTCAAAAAACATCACTTTGGTCTCCAAATTAAATTTGGGATTGTTCCGATGTTGTGAAGCCAGAAGAACATGCGTTCCAGGTGTTTAAGATGTGTTTATGAGTGGACAGGCCACCGTGGCACGAAATGCAACATACTCGCAAATCTCCAACACATCTGTTGACAAACATGAAACGTAGTCAAGGTCTACTGCTGGGTTCTGAGCCATGAAAAGGGGAAACTAACACCCATGGGGAGATAAAGGTGGCAAAAGTGAATTGTGAATGAACTCAGCAGCACGCTGGTCTGTCCTCTGCTAATGACGTGTTCATCAGACTGCTCACTGTCTCCCCTTTGCAAGCTGCTTCTGCACTACACAGGAACAGAGTCAAGGAGAACAGTCCAGAAACACATCCCCTTGGATGAGATCTTCACACACACGAATCTCTCTGGTGGTCATAATGTTCTTTGTCTAAGAGTTTTTCTCCCAACCCAAAATGCAAGAAGTGCTCCCAGATACAAGGGTAAGTGCTTCAGTGACCGACTTGGAAGAACAGAACTACAGAGTATATATGAATGTGTTAATACAAAACATCAACAGGTGCAATTATGTAACATTAGAAGGAGATTGACACGCTACATACTCTGCTTAATACTCAACTAGTTTGACCTTTGAAACTTGGATAGTAATGACGTTACCCGATACAGAACCGAGACTCACATTTCTATTTCTACATTAAATAAGGTGAGTCGGGCGAGGCAGAACTGGCAGACTGCTGGGTCCATCTACTAAGGACAGAGTTCACCTCAACATGCCCTCTGACAACAAATAGAGATGACCAATCTCAATCGAATTCCTCCATCTTTGGTGTACTCATCATCACATCATCATCTCATTACTGTCTGTCTAAAACCTGTCCCGCTTTCAAAAGCCTGAGGCCTTTTTATAGTCAGTCTCCGATGCCGGTAATAAACATGGAGCTAGCATATTGATATATTAGGTGTGTTATGTGACGGCCCCTGTACAACGACGCGTAAGAACCTGATACGTATGCAGAGTTACCAGACGCAAGACTGGATTTTTGAAGAAGATTCCAGCTCCAGTCATCATCTTGAAACGAGGAAAGAGAGCTCTGATTGGCTGACAGAACTGGGCGTTGGGGCTGGGGACGGGTCACGTCTGACCCTTGCAGGTGTGCAGGTCGACCTGCAGGTGGCAGTCTTGGCAGCGCACGGCACAGCACCAGTGGAACTTGCACTCACACTGGGTGGTGCGGCTGACGCGCGACGTGTCGTAGCCACGCCCACAGCACATGACCTCACAGCTGTCCACGCCACGGGACGTCCTGTTGCATACTCGCCCGCCCGTTCCAAGGGACCCTGGAGAGAGAGAGAGAATCACATGAGACCCTTGGGACCCATCAGAGGTGGTCCGTCTTAAATATTACCCCTCGATGAGACCTACTCGGTTAGGGTTAGGGTTAGGGTAACCCTAACCTACTCTGTTTAACTGTCATTGAATGAACTGTATTGACTTTGGAGAAGAGGTTGTGGAGGTGTGATGTACGCACCTATCGTAGGTATGTACACCCTGGCACTTAAAAATAGTACTTTGCATAGTGTAGCTTCCTATCCTAGCTATCTTTGTTATATACGGGGAATGGGTTAACCTAGCAATTTTAAGTGCTTGGCACGTGTTTCGTCTTTACGGTACCGGACAGCGATATATTGTTGTTTCTCTTTCTTCTGACAAATGTACTTAGCATCTGCTAAGTGCAGATGAAGTCTGTGAGCAAATGACCTTCCTCTGCTGTTCTTACATCCACACACCATAAGTTTTATACACGTGTTGCAAACAACCGCATCCCAAGTTGACTGGACAAGAGCCAGCCATGGCTGTGACCAGGGCGAGGTTAGAGAAGAGAATGGAGAGGATAGGAAGAATAAACAGAGAGAAGAGGAGAGGCTAAAGGTAAAGGCAGATAAGATAAAACTCAGGGAACAGGAGCCGTGTGGTGTGGCTAGAGGTCAGTGTAAGAGATATTACACCAAAGAACAAACCTGATTTTAATCTGTGTATGTCAACACGGGGTTGATTTGAAACCTTTACAGACTTCTATTTTTACGTTGTAATACTGCAGGCCAAATTTATGTTAGCCAATGACTTCACTTGTTTAACCACGCCTCCAGCAACATGATTGGTCGAAACATATAAAACATTTAGACTCAAACTTTAGATACCTTTTGATATTTTGAGACACAGGAGGAGCGTGGTTCAGGTGGAGAGGGGAGGGGAGGGAAGGGGAGAGGTAGAATGATGAGTTGTGGAGAGAGATAGATGAGAGAACGATGAAAGGAGCTTTCACCCAGGCCTCCACTCTTCATCGGCCTCCACTCTTCATCGGCTGGGTATTTTATATTTGGCGTGTGTGTGTGTACACACACACACACACACACACACACACACACACACACACACAGACACCCTGGAGAAGATCCCGATACTGTACTGGCCTCTACACAGATTTTTAGGCAAGTATCAGTCTCATAGCCGCAACACATATTCTCCTGTTTTAGAAAGACAGCAACGAAGGGTTCCCAGCCTGTTAAGAGTAACTATTTATTCCGTGAATTGCCTGTCAGCAGGTGTTTATGTTCACTCGGGTAAGCCTTTTCTGAAGTGACACGTAAAACATCAAATTCCAATGTTGTGGAATTCCTTGATATTTACTTTCAAGCTGTCTTTGTGAACCCTCTGTCTCGCTCTCTATTATATGTCTGGGCATGATCTAAGCCCCGCCCATCTTGGCAACAAACCTGTCCGTCATCCACGGTATGCTGCACCGCTAGGGGTGACATCATGGCTTCTCTCTCTCTCTCTCTCTCTCTCTCTCTCTCTCTCTCTCTCTCTCTCTCTCTCTCTCTCTCTCTCTCTCTCTCTCTCTCTCTCTCTCTCTCTCTCTCTCTCTCTCTCTCTCTCTCTCTCTCTCTCTCTCTCTCTCTCTCTCTCTCTCTCTCTTCCCCCCCCCCCCCCCCCCCCCCATCTCTTTATTGGATTAGGGTGACGGGGTGCAGAGGGATGAGTGTGGCCCCTGACTCGCTCTGGCGTGCGGGCTAATTGATTTCCCACTCGGAGGCCGCTCCCCCTCTGACGGAGACACAAGGTGAGTGATTGAATGTTTGCGGTTCAGAGGTGATCGAGGGCCGGTTGACCTGCTCTTTTCCCATGCAGTGTAATGTGTGTGAGGGAGAATGAGCATGAGACTGGGTTATTTAAGGTTGGAGTCTATATATCAGAGACAGAATGGGAGAGAGGGAATTTGTTCATAAAGGGGCCAACAAAGGAAGAGAGGGCAATGTTTTTCCATAGCGCATGCCCCCCTGCTCAGCCTGTCTGTGATGCAGACAGGCTGTGAAGCGGCTGTGATGCACTGGTGCCCAAGGCAGTTCCCAGGGGCCACCCACCCTAGTTCCGGAGGGCCTCTTTTAAATGGTTGCCTTTGAGCAGGGACTTGCTTGGTTAAAGCAACGTCTGCGTCCAGTAGTTGGCTAATTGGGTGAGGTTTGAGAACACTGTCTCTCACACAAGGTCAGGAAATTTAAATTAGAAACCCTTTAACCTCTTAAACTCACGGAAGACCGTGATCACTCTCGCAGCAAAAAGGCATACAACACTGTCCTCATTATGTAGAAAGAGTCATATCACATTAAACATGAGAAAGTCTGCCACAAGCACATACAAGTCATTTTTACACACACCAAACACAACTCAAACACCAAGCGTATTAATTAGACAATTAAAAATAGGGTGGAGCTTAAGAGCTTAAAGCAGTGTGTGTGTGTGTGTGTGTGTGTGTGTGTGTGTGTGTGTGTGTGTGTGTGTGTGTGTGTGTGTGTGTGTGTGTGTGTGTGTGTGTTCCCTACTGTGTGTGTAATGGGCCTTAAACCGACTGATACCTGACCACCACACAACCTCTGAACCCACACGTACTACAAACACACACACGGCAAACACAGAAACTCTACACACACACACACACCCCAGTCTCTCATGATCAATGACTTCAGGTTTTTACGCTGTCTCTATAATTCACACATTCAATTTTCATTCACACATTTTATGGGGGAGGGGAGATATCCAACCCTCCAGGAGCCTGTCTCTGTGCTGGACTGCGTACATGTCACCAGCTCTATGATACAGAACTCTACTGACCCCCCAGCTCTATAGAACTAAAGGCCCTGCAGCCCTCTACTGACCCCCCAGCTCTATAGAACTAAAGGCCCTGCAGCCCCCTACTGACCCCCCAGCTCTATAGAACTAAAGGCCCTGCAGCCCCCTACTGACCCCCCAGCTCTATAGAACTAAAGGCCCTGCAGTCCTCTACTGACCCCCCAGCTCTATAGAACTAAAGGCCCTGCAGCCCCCTACTGACCCCCCAGCTCTATAGAACTAAAGGCCCTGCAGCCCTCTACTGACCCCCCAGCTCTATAGAACTAAAGGCCCTGCAGCCCCCTACTGACCCCCCAGCTCTATAGAACTAAAGGCCCTGCAGTCCTCTACTGACCCCCCAGCTCTATAGAACTAAAGGCCCTGCGGCCCTCTACTGACCCCCCAGCTCTATAGAACTAAAGGCCCTGCGGCCCCCTACTGACCCCCCAGCTCTATAGAACTAAAGGCCCTGCAGCCCTCTACTGACCCCCCAGCTCTATAGAACTAAAGGCCCTGCGGCCCTCTGACCCCCCAGCTCTATAGAACTAAAGGCCCTGCGGCCCTCTACTGACCCCCCAGCTCTATAGAACTAAAGGCCCTGCAGCCCTCTGACCCCCCAGCTCTATAGAACTAAAGGCCCTGCAGCCCTCTACTGACCCCCCAGCTCTATAGAACTAAAGGCCCTGCAGCCCTCTACTGACCCCCAGCTCTATAGAACTAAAGGCCCTGCGGCCCTCTACTGACCCCCCAGCTCTATAGAACTAAAGGCCCTGCAGCCCTCTACTGACCCCCCAGCTCTATAGAACTAAAGGCCCTGCGGCCCTCTACTGACCCCCCAGCTCTATAGAACTAAAGGCCCTGCAGCCCTCTACTGACCCCCCAGCTCTATAGAACTAAAGGCCCTGCAGCCCCCTACTGACCCCCCAGCTCTATAGAACTAAAGGCCCTGCAGCCCTCTACTGACCCCCCAGCTCTACAGCCTGGATAGAGCTCACAATACCCTGGGAGACATTTGCATACATTCAAATATATATTACGCCTTACCCTTCCACTGTTTATGGACATTTGTGTTATATTATAGATGCTTTTATGTTACATCTTATTTTCTTTTGGCAATGTCAAGCCGATCTCTGGTAAATGACTGGGATAAATTGCAGGCACCACCATTGCTTCACACTATTCACACATGCATCTACGTTCAGGTACAGATCCGAATAGGTCAGACTTATGCGTACTTTCTGCGATGCCCGTAGTCTCTCATTGTGTTCAGGAAGTAGTTTTAATGGCGTTTGTAGAATCAAATTGTAATTGCTTAGACTTTTCCTAAACCTTTTTCCCAGTTTTAACCACTTTTAGCTGTTGTTTTAACAGTTTTATTTTCTTGTTTCACCAATAGACCACATGTTTAGCTTTTTGTATTCTATTTCAATTGTCCAGTGTCCCCTTAACCACTGACTTAGTTAGTTTCAAAGAATAATTATTGATATCTTTATTTTTGTTTGTTATTATTGTGCTCTCACGTTCCTACGTTATCCTCCGACCGGCTTATCCTTGTGGTAAGGTTAATTGTCCTGTGAATTATTGAGGCGGTTGAGGCGTTGACGATGAGACAATATCTATTTTTTCCGTGATATACCTCATTAAGAACCACGCATTCGATACGTTCAAAAGGGGCATAAAGAAAAGAGTTTGATGCATTGGCGTTACGTAAACGGAATCAAATGCGTCATCAGTGGAGTCTTTTGATTGGTTCAGAAGCCTTACTTTAAAGGGGACATATCATACCACCAGGTGTGAGTGTGATTAGCCATTACAAGCCGTTTTCAAAATGTGCAGCATTGTGACATCACAGGTGGCCGTGTCCATCTAGATGTGTGACGGATAGATGGACACGCCAACCTGTGATGTCACAATGCTGCACATTTTCAATCCTACTTGTAATGGCTAATCACACTCACCTGGTGATATGATATGTCCCCTTTAAATGTGTCTCAGGTCAGAGGACCCTTCACGTGCCTTTCCCAGCAATCTCCCTGCTTCCATCAGAACGCAGCCATACCAGCAATGACCCGGATATGTGACTAGTTCCTGATCATGAAATCACCAGTGTATTAGCCAGAATATCTAGCCCCATTCACACATGACCCCAGGCAGGAAATGTTCAGGAACATTGCCGGGTAACACTGCATGCATGAAAGGGGCTTTAATGTCCCTTTTCCACGCCAATAAACTCCTTTAAATCTCGGCAGAGAAAGAGAGCGAGCGCGTGTGACAGACATCGAAAAAAGACCGAACCACACAATGAACCGTGGGTCTGAGGGAGAACAGAACGGATTAAGGATCAGGCGTGGACTAAGCAGAACAAAAAACACAGGACACGCATGTTCAGCGCTGCATGTACCTGACTCTAAGTTGCGTATGCAGAAGTCCGGCGAGTCCTCGAAGTACACCAGGTCGTTCTTGCTGGGACGCTTGAAGTGTGCGTGTGCCGCCGTGAAGCCCGCGCCGTACTGGTTGACCGCCACCTGCACGGCGCCGTTGTAGCGCCTCCGCAGGTGGTCCCCGGTAAGACGGAAGTCGGCCAGGGCCAGCCAGCAGGTCCTCAGACTACAGGAGCCGCTCACCCCGTGACACTTGCACTCCAGGGTCATGAAGCGCTTCACTGCCTGCAGGGCGGGGAGATGAGGACTAGAGCCATACGCTGCACGTGAACCTCCTACCATGGCGCACTTTGATTGGTTCACTATCTCGGATACTGGCCAATATCCCATGATTGAGATCTCAAACTCGGTATATTGTTTTAATCGCAAAATGTCCCGCTTTGCAGCAAATAAACCACCAATAAAAACAAATAAATCCCAGCAAAAAGTATTATCTTGTTTATTTTTGGAGTGCTCACGTGTAGTATATCCTAAAACAATAAGCGAATAATTGTTAATTATAGACACTAGCCTCCTAATCAGCCTTAATTATAAACACTAGTCTCCTAGGCAGCCTACATTATGGACACTAGTCTCCTTCTAGGCAGCCTACATTATGGACACTAGTCTCCTAGGCAGCCTACATTATAGACACTAGTCTCCTAGGCAGCCTACATTATGGACACTAGTCTCCTAAGCAGCCTACATTATGGACACTAGTCTCCTCCTAAGCAGCCTACATTATGGACACTAGTCTCCTCCTAAGCAGCCTACGTTATAGACACTAGTCTCCTAGGCAGCCTACATTATGGACACTAGTCTCCTAGGCAGCCTACATTATGGACACTAGTCTCCTAGGCAGCCTACATTATAGACAGTAGTCTCCTAGGCAGCCTACATTATAGACACTAGTCTCCTAGGCAGCCTACATTATGAACACTAGTCTCCTCCTAAGCAGCCTACGTTATAGACACTAGTCTCCTAGGCAGCCTACATTATAGACACTAGTCTCCTAGGCAGCCTACATTATAGACAGTAGTCTCCTAGGCAGCCTACATTATGGACACTAGTCTCCTAAGCAGCCTACATTATAGACACTAGTCTCCTAGGCAGCCTACATTATGGACACTAGTCTCCTAGGCAGCCTTCATTATGGACACTAGTCTCCTAGGCAGCCTACATTATGGACACTAGTCTCCTAGGCACCTACATTATAGACACTAGTCTCCTCCTAAGCAGCCTACGTTATAGACACTAGTCTCCTAGGCAGCCTACATTATGGACACTAGTCTCCTAGGCAGCCTACATTATGGACACTAGTCTCCTTCTAGGCAGCCTACATTATGGACACTAGTCTCCTAGGCAGCCTACATTATGGACACTAGTCTCCTAGGCAGCCTACATTATAGACACTAGTCTCCTAGGCAGCCTACATTATGGACACTAGTCTCCTCCTAAGCAGCCTACATTATGGACACTAGTCTTCTAGGCAGCCTACATTATAGACACTAGTCTCCTAGGCAGCCTACATTATGGACACTAGTCTCCTAGGCAGCCTACATTATGGACACTAGTCTCCTTCTAGGCAGCCTACATTATGGACACTAGTCTCCTAGGCAGCCTACATTATGGACACTAGTCTCCTAGGCAGCCTACATTATTGACACTAGTCTCCTAGGCAGCCTACATTATGGACACTAGTCTCCTCCTAAGCAGCCTACATTATGGACACTAGTCTTCTAGGCAGCCTACATTATAGACACTAGTCTCCTAGGCAGCCTACATTATGGACACTAGTCTCCTAGGCAGCCTACATTATAGACACTAGTCTCCTAGGCAGCCTACATTATAGACACTAGTCTCCTAGGCAGCCTACATTATGGACACTAGTCTCCTAGGCAGCCTACATTATGGACACTAGTCTCCTCCTAAGCAGCCTACGTTATAGACACTAGTCTCCTAGGCAGCCTACATTATAGACACTAGTCTCCTAGGCAGCCTACATTATAGACAGTAGTCTCCTAGGCAGCCTACATTATGGACACTAGTCTCCTAAGCAGCCTACATTATAGACACTAGTCTCCTAGGCAGCCTACATTATGGACACTAGTCTCCTAGGCAGCCTACATTATGGACACTAGTCTCCTAGGCAGCCTACATTATGGACACTAGTCTCCTAGGCACCTACATTATAGACACTAGTCTCCTCCTAAGCAGCCTACGTTATAGACACTAGTCTCCTAGGCAGCCTACATTATGGACACTAGTCTCCTAGGCAGCCTACATTATGGACACTAGTCTCCTTCTAGGCAGCCTACATTATGGACACTAGTCTCCTAGGCAGCCTACATTATGGACACTAGTCTCCTAGGCAGCCTACATTATAGACAGTAGTCTCCTAGGCAGCCTACATTATAGACACTAGTCTCCTAGGCAGCCTACATTATGAACACTAGTCTCCTCCTAAGCAGCCTACGTTATAGACACTAGTCTCCTAGGCAGCCTACATTATAGACACTAGTCTCCTAGGCAGCCTACATTATAGACAGTAGTCTCCTAGGCAGCCTACATTATGGACACTAGTCTCCTAAGCAGCCTACATTATAGACACTAGTCTCCTAGGCAGCCTACATTATGGACACTAGTCTCCTAGGCAGCCTTCATTATGGACACTAGTCTCCTAGGCAGCCTACATTATGGACACTAGTCTCCTAGGCAGCCTACATTATGGACACTAGTCTCCTAGGCAGCCTACATTATAGACAGTAGTCTCCTAGGCAGCCTACATTATAGACACTAGTCTCCTAGGCAGCCTACATTATGAACACTAGTCTCCTCCTAAGCAGCCTACGTTATAGACACTAGTCTCCTAGGCAGCCTACATTATAGACACTAGTCTCCTAGGCAGCCTACATTATAGACAGTAGTCTCCTAGGCAGCCTACATTATGGACACTAGTCTCCTAAGCAGCCTACATTATAGACACTAGTCTCCTAGGCAGCCTACATTATGGACACTAGTCTCCTAGGCAGCCTTCATTATGGACACTAGTCTCCTAGGCAGCCTACATTATGGACACTAGTCTCCTAGGCACCTACATTATAGACACTAGTCTCCTCCTAAGCAGCCTACGTTATAGACACTAGTCTCCTAGGCAGCCTACATTATGGACACTAGTCTCCTAGGCAGCCTACATTATGGACACTAGTCTCCTTCTAGGCAGCCTACATTATGGACACTAGTCTCCTAGGCAGCCTACATTATGGACACTAGTCTCCTAGGCAGCCTACATTATAGACACTAGTCTCCTAGGCAGCCTACATTATGGACACTAGTCTCCTCCTAAGCAGCCTACATTATGGACACTAGTCTTCTAGGCAGCCTACATTATAGACACTAGTCTCCTAGGCAGCCTACATTATGGACACTAGTCTCCTAGGCAGCCTACATTATGGACACTAGTCTCCTTCTAGGCAGCCTACATTATGGACACTAGTCTCCTAGGCAGCCTACATTATGGACACTAGTCTCCTAGGCAGCCTACATTATTGACACTAGTCTCCTAGGCAGCCTACATTATGGACACTAGTCTCCTCCTAAGCAGCCTACATTATGGACACTAGTCTTCTAGGCAGCCTACATTATAGACACTAGTCTCCTAGGCAGCCTACATTATGGACACTAGTCTCCTAGGCAGCCTACATTATAGACACTAGTCTCCTAGGCAGCCTACATTATAGACACTAGTCTCCTAGGCAGCCTACATTATGGACACTAGTCTCCTAGGCAGCCTACATTATGGACACTAGTCTCCTCCTAAGCAGCCTACGTTATAGACACTAGTCTCCTAGGCAGCCTACATTATAGACACTAGTCTCCTAGGCAGCCTACATTATAGACAGTAGTCTCCTAGGCAGCCTACATTATGGACACTAGTCTCCTAAGCAGCCTACATTATAGACACTAGTCTCCTAGGCAGCCTACATTATGGACACTAGTCTCCTAGGCAGCCTACATTATGGACACTAGTCTCCTAGGCAGCCTACATTATGGACACTAGTCTCCTTCTAGGCAGCCTACATTATAGACACTAGTCTCCTTCTAGGCAGCCTACATTATGAACACTAGTCTCCTAGGCAGCCTACATTATAGACACTAGTCTCCTAGGCAGCCTACATTATGGACCCTAGTCTCCTAGGCAGCCTACATTATGAACACTAGTCTCCTCCTAAGCAGCCTACATTAGACACTAGTCTCCTAGGCAGCCTACATTATAAACTCTAGTCTCCTTCTTAAGGAAACAGGTCTCCCCTAGGGCAGCCTGAACTGTACACCCGTCTCCTCCTAATGCCCAGATGATGACTCTGGGTGGTGATTGGCCGGGACTGTTTTAACTTTCACCTTGACCACAGGTGATACGATCAGAGCAGTACGGTGAACACCTGCCATCGTTCCCCTGGCATCGCACTTATCCAAGAGCACTCCTTAAGGCTTAATTATGTTCCCACGTTGACGCAACACAATGACCGTGCAGTCGCTTCGACGCAGTCGTGAACCTGTTTTGGTTGTGTCGGGTTTACATCGGGTATTAGTTAGCGGACCAATCAGACGCAAGGTTCAAATGTTTGGGAGGCACACGTACGGCCCTTGCGGTGGACGCAAGAAGGGTCCGCAAGGACGTAAGGGGTCCGCAAACCCCCTTGCGCTGTGTCGACGTGGAACCAAAACTAAGCCTTCACTCTGCGCTACGTGTACCCTGTGGGCATGCCTACCTTGGGGCCGGCGCGGTGGCTGTGGAGGTTCATGCCTACCTTGGGGCCGGCGCGGTGGCTGTGGAGGTTCATGCCTACCTTGGGGCCGGCGCGGTGGCTGTGGAGGTTCATGCCTACCTTGGGGCCGGCGCGGTGGCTGTGGAGGTTCATGCCTACCTTGCGGCCGGCGCGGTGGCTTTGGAGGTTCATGCCTACCTTGCGGCCGGCGCGGTTGTTGTGGAGGTTCATGCCTACCTTGGGGCCGGCGCGGTGGCTGTGGAGGTTCGTGCCTACCTTGCGGCCGGCGCGGTTGTTGTGGAGGTTCATGAGGGCGCGGGCGTCCCGCTCCGCTCGCTCCTTGGCGTCCACGAAGGTCTGGCTGAAGCGCACGGCGTGCTCCAGGTGGTCGCTGCAGCCGCCCCAGTCGAAGGCGCCCTGGGCGTCCCGCGACGAGCCCTTCTTGGTGGGGTCACAGGAGCAGGAGTCCAGCTGGCCGCCGCTGCAGGCGCGGGCCAGGGCGTGCACCACGCCCGCCGAGGACACGGCGTACACGAAGGCCGCCTCCCGGCTGCCTGCTGGGGCGGGTTGGTTGAGTAGGGGTAGGGTCACCATGACGTAGGGCAGCGGTTAATCTAATTTTGATCGCGATTTTAGCGTCAAACGATCAAAAAACTAATATAATCAAGTTTTTGATTATAATTATTATTTATTGTTTTCATTAAATGTTTTACAGAAAGTGCAGAACACCTGGATACATATCCGTACATTATTTTAGATTTGAACATTTTCTTTTGGACCATTTTTTGTATTATTTTAAGGCGAAATTTCAAAGTTCTCAGTTACAAAAGATTTTTGGGAGAGACATGCTGAATAAATACATCATGTTTTCAAACCCAAAAATAATCGTTTGAATAATCGTGATTTCAATACTGACTGAAATATTATTATGATTATGATTTTTTTTTTCTACGATCACGTGAAGATAAGAGATAAGATAAGAACTTTATTTCATCCCATACATGAGAAATTCACTTGTTACAGCAGCCCATGGAATATAGAAAGATGCAAAAATAAAATTAAGTGTATAAAGTGTCCAGCAATACATACATAAAATAAATAAAAAGTCACAGTGATTACAATGCCATGCCATAAGGGCATAAATGTACACGCCTAGGGTTACCCAATAAATGAGGCTAAGAGGTCCTTCACTACAGAATAAATACTTAATTAATTACACATGAACAGTGGAAAGTCCCTTCGTTACGGGTATTAAGACATGCCGTACTTTGGTTATGGCGTCTTTAAAGGTCCCATATTGTACCACCAGGAGTGAGGGGGATTAGCCATTACAAGCCGTTCTATTAGCCGTAATCTGCCTGCTTCTGCGTTTTAGTGACGTCACAAGTAGGCGTGTCCACCTAGATGTGTGCTGGGTAGATCAGTCTACCAGCCCACCCAGTGAACTGTAGCAAACGGTGCTCATCTATCCATCACACATCTAGGTGGACACGCCCACCTGTGATGTCATAAGAGACAGATTTTCAAAACTGCTTGTAACAGATAATCACACTCACACATGGTGGCATGTCATGGGACCTTTAAGTACGGGTGGGATGGCGATGACTTGGAGACCCTTCGATAGGGGAATTAAGACATGCTGTACTTTGGTTATGGCGTCTTTAAAGGTCCCGTATTATACCACCTGGTGTGAGGGTGATTAGAAAAAGAAAAATCTGCCTTTTCCTGTGTTTTAGTGACATCACAAGTTGGCATGTCTACCTAGATGTATGATTGATAGATCAGTCTACCAGCCTGACTTTAACAAACGTTGCTCATCTATCCATCATACATCTAGCTGGACACGCCCACTTGTGATGTCAGATGAGGCAGATTTTCGAATCGGCTTGTAACAGCTAATCACACCCACACCTTTTTTCAATATGAGCAATTGGGAAACACGTAGAGCAGCTCTTAGGGTGATTTGGCTTTTCAAAAAGCACCTTTCGCTGTCTTGAGATCCATGAGCTGCTTAATTAATTTGGGCTGAGATCTAGGACATTGTCTACCTCTAGAAAGTTTCCAACTCTGGGCCATAAAAACTGAATAAACACTTCTGATTTTGAATTGATGTGGGCAAAACAAAAAGGTACAGATGGCAGCATTACAGACAACAGTTCAAGCCAATAGCAGGCATTCAGATGTGTCTCTGTTGCAGTGACAGAGGGACTGAAGATCCAACTCCGACCTACGATTCATTCTGACCAAATTAAACACAAGCTTTAACCAAACCTAGAATTGAACACGGGCTACACAGAAAGCGATTGATCACATACAGATCACTTATAAACTACAGAATTATTTATCCACATTATGTTGTGTTATATTAATTAAACTTAAGGGAATGGGAACACATGACTATCCAGAGCTCAGAGTTCTTGTCACTATATGGATCTTCCATGGTTCACTTCACAGGTTACAACTCATTCAGGGTCTACTTTAAGACCGTGAGAGTGCCCAGTATGCTTTAAGTCAATTAACGACAGCCGCCTCTAACCTGTCACCGTGAGAGCCCTAACATTTCTCCCAAAAAAACTCTCTATGTATATCTGCAGCTCGTCCCATTAACAACTAAATATTACCAGTGTTTTATAATGTGTGGAAACATTAAGTACAACTTTAAGTATTTTGGGCGAAAATCTCCCTCCGTCAATGGGAGATAATGGCCCTAAGCCTAAAGAGATCGTGGCACCGGAGGCAGAAAAGTACTTTGCAAATGTTTGAAGTTAGTCCGACGGAATTGGCGTTGAGGAGCTCCTGAGAGCTGCCTCCGTGTGCGGGTAATGTTGCCAGTCGTCTCCGCTAATGCCGTGTGACAGAACCAGGCTCAGGCAGGGAGGTCCAAATACCGCACGGCTGATTAGGGACCCAGATGAAACGGACCAGTTGGAAGTTTCGCCCCGCAGGTTAATGTAAAGGGCCTGGGAGTGGAACATCAGGCCGCCGGTGCTATATAGGGTCTTCCAGCGGCATTAAAAGAGACCCGGCTTGTTATAACACGTCGTTAGAGGCATAGAGGCTTAGTAAGGGAAGGAGAGGGGTCGGAAAGTGACACGTCTAATTTGACAGTTTACTGCTCTGCCTAGAACACGGCTGTCAAATGCATGCGGGAGCTGGTGATGCGAAGATCGGATCTTTTTCGGACTCGGATCTCGTTCATGGGTGAAAAGTGTTAACAGCGAAACGTAGGGGGTTTACATTAAAATTGTTTTTTAAGCAGACAAGTATACAAACTGCACGAAATATCCAACACAAATTTTCATATAAATTACCATTATTAGGTTTACTTTCGCAAATGAATAAACAATGTCTGAGGAGGTATTTAAGTGCACACATTTAAACACCACATCGACAAGGGGTCCAAGTGATACGCATGTGCAAATCCAACAACGAATTAACGATCCACTCACGAATCAGAGTAGCCTACGAATCAGATTGCAAAAAATATTCGTTATTTTTGGTCGAATCGTTAATGAATCACACATCACTAGCTGAAGCTTGGCTACCGATCGGTGGCAGTCAGTGACAGAGCGACTCCGTCAACTTGATAAATGCAGCACTGTAAAATGATACCATGTATGGAATGCGACGAAAGGGCGAAGATTAAAAAAATGACATGTAGGCCAACTTTGGTTTACCTGCCTTTGCCAAACTTATGAGTACATAGCAAGGCAACAAGCCATATTCCTATTGATTCACGCACGCCTATGGCTTGTTTGCTCATACAAGTTTGGCAAAGGCTGCCGAACTATAGTTGGCATGCATGCAGGAGCTGGCCCGTCTCAATTATATGCGCTTATATTCAACTGTATGAAACATGACATTGGTAGAGAGCCTACTGGTACACATACGCCTAGCTGCTTTTCCCCCTCTCGAATGCAGAGTTCTTTTGCACAAGAAAAGTGAATCGGAGCAAAAACCAACATTGCACAACTCACTGCGTAGAAGGAGCCTTCCGAACAGGCTGTGGTCCTTCGCCATGGCCTGGCAGTTCCAGCGGTGGTTTTTAAACTGGTGCTGGCACTCTGCGATCCAGTCCTTCACCCCGGCCCCGATGGCCTGCATGACTTTGGGATGCTGGCGGCACAGCTGTCGCTGCTTGTTCACCAGCCCGGGGATGTTGTCGCACATCACCTGCGATCCGATGGTGCCCATGTACCTGCACGCAGGAGAAGATGGCTTACAAGAGCAAATATTTAAACCATGTATAATTGACGCGATATTTTTCTTTTTACGGTTGATGCTGTATGGCAAAGCTATAGCTAAAAATTAAAGTAGACGCTTCCTTCCCCCCCACATGTGATCGGAGTGCGGCCTACACTGAGACGGTCTTTGCGCACTGTGTGTTGTGGTGGTTGTTGTAGGTGACCGTGACTCATACTTACCACCAAGACGCATCGACATGGGAGGTCAGCCAGCACATTGCTACTGATAAATAAAAAAATATTCCACTTGGTAATAAATTCATAATACCGCACAGTTAATGGCAGTATGCACCTGTACTTAATAGTTCCATTAGTTTAATGAAAACGCAACCCAAAACAGGACGGCGGGTTTTTAACTTATCGATGTGCCCCCCCAAAAAAGAGCGTTTTATCGAAAATAAAGACTATCGCATAAGGCTAATGCGCTTGAAAAAAGTAAGGCATCGTTGTACTTCAGTGCGTAGGATATATATAGTAGTAGGTGCATACGTGCCAAGATATACGACTTAACAATTGGTCCCACGTTAAAAGCGATTTGCGGGCTAGAGATGATCTGCTATCAGGTTTAAATTGCTTACACAAGGGGTGGGCGCAGCCATGTCTCAGGAATGAGGTGAAGAAATGAGATGTCTGAAAGTATCTGTTCAGGCTAGCTTGACACCAGACACAAGGTTGGCCCACTTCCAAGCGGCAAGGTGTAGAATGTGGTACGAAGTGACGGCATTAAACCCTCTGCGTTATAAAAAAAAAACAAAAAGAAACAATCAGACGGACGTGTTGTGGAAGGAACCGGCGCGCCGCGAGCGCGTCGGAGGAATCGTTCTCTGTGCCAAATCGTCCAGAACAACGCGTCATGACGCGCTGTTAATGTAAACGCTTTTTCCCCCCGCGATCTATACATCCCAAGTCTTGAGTAGCCTGATCAGTTTTTTAGATATTTAAGCGTTTTTGCCCAGATTCTCCCAAAGTCGCACCTTAAGGTGATGCGTGCATTTCGATAAGATTATCCGCTGCTTTCTTTTGAAGTCACATTGGCAATGTGAGCGTCTGTCTAACTTGATTTCCCCCCAGCTTTGATCTTGCTCCATGTATGGGGAGGTCTGACGAGATGAGATTATTGGATAAACTGGATTTCCCCCTCATGATCTCCGTGGAAGAAAATGATAAAATTTGCTTCAATGGTTTCGGAGAATAGGATTTGAACCACCATTGACCTCGCAGTTCAGTGAACGCGTCAAAAAATAAAGTCACTAACAATCAGTTAGTGAATATATTATTAGGCCTCTAATTTAATAATCTAAAGTTTTTCTCATTTCCCATTATTTGTTGAATTAATTTGATTCTAGACGGATCAGATACATCATTTATGAATAACTGATTCGGATAAATAAAACAATTCTCGACTGACTATTGGTAACGGAGTTTTTTTTTTGCAATAGTAGCTTTATCAAAATATATAAATTCAAAATGTAAAACTTCATGTTTAAAGAATATTGAAGAAGGTGGATAGGAAACAATCTATTGTTATGTTTTGAAGAAAATGCGTTGATTGGCAAATAAAAGTAACGCATCTTCTCCGTCATGCAGGCAAATGCAACTGCAAATGCGTTAACATTTTATTTTAACATAACATATAAACTCAGAAGCAACAACAAAAAAACATCAATGAAAAAAAATAAACCTGTGAGGCATAATTCCTCGAACAGAAATCCTAACACGTGGTCACTCTAGGCTCCAAAGCCCAGCTGTACAGTGACCAGGAGGGGGGCCCTCTGGCAGAAACAGACCAGCAGGACCCCCAGCGCGCTTATCGTCACAGCGGCCACCAGCCGCCTCCTGCTGCTGCCATGGCAACGTGGTAACGGGAGCCCAACAGGGCCGCCGGCCTGCTCCGTCTGACACACACACACACACACACACACACACACACACACACACACACACACACACACACACACACACACGGGGGCCGGAAGCATGAACAGATTAGTGATGAATGGATCATTTTTGTGAGCACTGTGAGATCGCGGTACTGCTAATATTAATGGGTTTCAATTATAATCACACACACACACACACACACACACACCAAATCTAAAGGTATTTGTTTGTTTAATGCTGCCCTGTGGGCCAGGTCTCTCTTTGAAAAGAGATTTTAAAGTGTAAACAAGTTTCTGTACAAGAGGAAGTGGCACTGTATTGTTGCATCTGTTGAGCGGGACAACTTCCCTGATTGGTTCAGAGATGTGGGCTTTATGATCCATATTGGAAATAATTACTATGACTCTTGAAATGCCACAATTAAATGAAATAATGGATGACTTTTAACACATGAGTTGATGTTTTATTTCTATAGCATTCAGCGTGGAGCCCAAACTAGCGAGGATGCTTCCCTGGGTGTAGAGTTAGACACTTCGGATTCTCAACCTTGACGCTGAAATCAAAATTATTCCAATTTCATTTCAAGTAGATTTTGTCCAAACCGTAGAGTGAAGCTTGCCCATTGGCCGACGTCCTATTTGGCTATTGGATACAATAGGTTGATGATGGTTAGGGGTTATATGTTTTTGCCTTTAAACCTCAGTTAACAACACTTTCCCAGATTAAGCTTGTCTGAATCATCTGAACTGTAGCCAGTGGCGGTGTGTTTCCCCCAGATGGAGGTTAATGTGAGGGCCCCCCCATTGTGTTATGTGTGGCGCTTAAGGGGTTGTGACAGTCCCACGTCACAGACCTGCTGGCCGATGAGCTGGACCGTCTGCAAAGAACCGCGCTGAAGAACACCAGCTACACACACACTGGGGTTCAAGAACGTGTGTGATCCCAAAGACAGATCTGGCATGTGAGATCGGGTCCCAGTAGGTGGCGAACATTGAGTGCAAAGATATATGGTGAGCCGTATGTTTAGTTAGTCGATCACTACCTCGGCTACGCTTGGGTATTGGAATAGTGATGGTTAACTGATGGTATAAGGTTAGAAGTTGTTTGTGTATAGTTGTACATTTAGTTAAGTATCAAGTCTGACATAAGAGAACCGCCATAACAAACAAATCCATATATTAATGATAAATAATATTATTTGTATTTGACTCTCATTTTTAGTACATCCCTATTTTTAAGTAGCTGCTCTACTGAATCAGTTCACTTGTTACACCAGTTCAGATACCTCTGCTTTCTTTACCAACGGGGGCATTTTCCATACAGTATATTGGAGCTCCCTGGCTTTTCCTGTTGCATATGAGCAACAACTGCACCACTTTCTGTTTGAATCACGTCAACGAAAAAGACATCTGAACTTGGAAATGAGCCACTAATGTGTGTGTGCTGACCTTGGACAGCAGGTTGTAGAGACAGAACACCTCCTTCTGCAGGTCCCCAGTCTGGAGCAGAAGCTTTCCACACACACCCAGAGCCTCCTTCTTAGGGTCCAGAGAGAACACCATCTATTCACACACACACACACACACACACACACACACACACACACAAAACGGCCATAATAATACACGTTACCCAAGTCACTTTTGTAGTACCCCTTAAACTGAGATCTCTTGCGGTTATTACTTTGTGACACCTGAAGACTGTTTCATTATACTTAACACTGTTCATTTTTGTCTTTTGTATTTTTTATTGTATGTCAGTTACTAGATTCAATGTAAAATATGTCCCAGGTAGAACATTAACATTGCTGTTCAGAAGTGTATCCTGCTGTCCTTCAACAGTACAAAGCAGTTAAAAACTGCTCGACCAGCTGAGTTCTGGTATTGGTGTAATGCACATGCAGGTATACATTAACTAACTGTTGACACGTGTTCAATTCTGGGAAGTATTGGTAAAACAATGAAAAGCTACTTGGTGACATTCTGAACATGCCTTAATTTATTACTCGGGGGTATGTCTTAGATCCCTAACAGAAGGACAGACATACAGACAGACAGGCAGGCAGGCAGACAGACATGCAGACAGACAGACAGACAGACAGACAGACAGACAGACAGACAGACAGACAGACACACAGACAGACAGACATGCAGACAGACATGCAGACACACAGACATGCAGACACACAGACATGCAGACACACAGACATGCAGACACACAGACATGCAGACAGACAGGCAGGCAGGCAGGCAGACAGATAGGCAGACAGACAGACAGGCAGACAGACAGACATGCAGACAGACAGACATGCAGGCAGACAGACAGGCAGTACCTCCGAGTCCCTCTTAGGGAACCGTTGGCTGACACCCTGGAGGGTTTCAGTCAGGTAAAGGCACTGCTGCTGGAGACTGATGAGGAAACTCAAGAACTCCTCACTGCTGTAAAACACACACATGCACGCACGCGCACACACACACACGCACGCACGCACACGCACACACAAACACCGTAAATATCAGATTCAATTTGTTGCGTCAACAAAGAACTAGGGCTGAGTGATTTCAGCATCAACCGATCACAAAACTAATATAATCGAGTTGAAACAATTACATATATTATTTTTTCATTAAATGTTTTATAGAAAGTGCAGAGCAATTGGACACATATGTGTACATTATTTTAGATTTGAACATTTTCTATTTGACCATTTTGTGTTTTTTTTTTCAAAGTTCTCAGTTACAAAGTGCTTTTTTGGAGAGACAAGCTGAATTATTATACATTACAAAACATTGTCCCGCTGGACATGAAGGAAGCATGCTGACCAACGCTTTGCCTTGGAACCTGTGCACACGTACGAGACAAGACAAGCAGGCGGGGCAGACTGATGGATGGCCTGGG
Source organism: Pollachius pollachius (assembly GCF_949987615.1). Taxonomy (NCBI): domain Eukaryota; kingdom Metazoa; phylum Chordata; class Actinopteri; order Gadiformes; family Gadidae; genus Pollachius; species Pollachius pollachius. The sequence goes on along the minus strand of NC_136942.1, from coordinate 356,905 downwards.
TCCAACCTGCTGTTAACCCTCCGCCATGCCTTCCCCTTAAGACAACCTCCCGCAGCGGCAGAGACCAGCCCACAGGTGTCCGTCGCTGCCCGTCCTCCCCACACTAACCCAGACTGTCCTCCCTACTCCCAACGCGTCACCCCTAAACCATTAGCTCCATACATCTCCCGCCGCCCGAGTCCTGGGCCCCCAGACCGGGATATGGATGGCTCTTATCTTACTGTGTCTCAGCCAGCTGCTGCCGGCCGCCCTCACTCTGTCAGGCGGCTGTAAACAGTGTCAGCCGCTCTGCGGCGCCCCCCCTCCCTGGTAGTTCACCCAGCCGGCGGGGGGCCGGGACCATGGCGGAGACCGGCCCCCGGGGCGGAGCTGGGGGCCGGTCGCGCTAGAGAGAGTGTGTAGAGAGAGGTGTGTGTGTGTGTGTAGAGAGAGGTGTGTGTGTGTGTGTGTGTGTGTGTGTGTGTGTAGAAAGAGGTGTGCGTGCGTGCGTGCGTGCATGCCTGCGTGTGTAGAAAGAGGTGTGTGTGTGTGTGTAGAAAGAGGGGTGTGTGTGTAGAAAGAGGTGTGTGTGCGTGCGTGTGTGTGTGTGTAGAGAGGGGTGTGTGTGTAGAAAGAGGTGTGTGTGTGTGTGTAGAAAGAGGTGTGTGTGCGTGCGTGCGTGCGTTGTCTTTTACATTAATGCCGTTTACATTTTTGCAATCAGTTGATATTACTTTTTCAAATATAAAACGACATAATCTTATCAATGTGCCACACCACCCTTCTCTGGTACCGCTAACTGTGAATCAGGAACCATTTTGAATTTAATTGAAAATCAAAAATGAATCTCAGTGAGATACTAAAAGATTCACACTCCTATGAAAAGGCATGCAGGTTGGTTTGAGGATTGAGTCTGCAGACTTCGGATGAGAGGTGGCATGCCCGTCATTAACCAACCAAAATAAATGAAACATCATTTCAATAAGATGTACTTCCTTTATGAATCCATACTTGAGCTCCGTGTAGCATATAAAGCGTAGCTCGCTCAATGCAGTCAGCAGACCGAACAGCGTTGTGAGCCAGCACACACACACACACAACGATTCATGGGTTTCCTGTGTTTGGACCCTGCTGTTAGTCCTCCGTCCCCACGCACCTTACAAATCATTACGGCTCAACTCAAACCATTAGGGCCCCGGAGAAGCTCCACGCTCAACCCAGCCAGGGGAAGGGCTGGAGGGAGAGCAGCGGCTGGTGATGGACGCCCTCCAGCCAGAGGGAGGAGGGATCAGAAGGAGTACATTGGGTGGTGTCTGGGTGGGGTGTGGGGACAGGTGTGTATGTGTGAAGACGACCCTTATATTTTACCACTTCCTGCAGATCTGATTCAATAAGGGGAGGGGAAAGCAGAACATTGTCTGTTGCTGGGGATATTATGTTCATCCTGATACATGTCAACAATTGTATTTTATACAACTCCATAGAAATATATTATCCAGATGAACCATCCCTAATTGATCCCAAAATTGATTTTTACAATGTTGACTTTTTACCTGCCAGAGTGGATAAATCTATCGGCCAAGCCATTGTTTTAACATGCAACCCTGAATCTCTTTCCCTGCCAGAGGGTGAAATCTAGCCGGAGGTGATCAGTTTGGACCCTGCCTACACTACATTCTCTCCAGATGTGTTTGTAGGGTGTCGTGTGAAAGGCTGAAGACCCTGGTACCTACCCGTGACCTGCGGTGATCTCTGTGAAGTCTTGCATGTCCACCCTGTCCAGAACCATGTCCTTCACTGCTTGTAGGACCTTCTTCTGGTCCCCTGGGTCTGTGACGCCAGCCTGACAGGAGAGAACATGGTCATCCTCTATTCACTCACTCATTTTTCCTTAGTTGTGGGTTTATAGTTACAGGCTGCGAATCAGAAATAGACAATTGCTTAATACAATAAGGAACAATTGTATTTCGTAACATGTATATCCTCAGACTAAATAAAAGCCAAGGGAATATATATCATGAGAAATTGAAACCAGAAAACCGAGCTACAACAATGATCCAGGCATTATCAAAACAATCAAGTGGATGAATGGTAAGTATTAAGAGACAAAAGATAAATATAAATAATGAAATATCCTTTCAACGGTGAAACCATTCCATTTCTACTGTACACATTCCTTCCTCGTATAAAAGTATGCCCATGATGGTACTGCGTCTATTAGATGAACCAAGAGTGGATGGTGTTGCTTTAATGAAGCATGACATCAGCAGCTGTGCAGACTCTTTCCGGGTCAGCACGGAGTGTGACGGGCTGACGAAGGCCTGACTGTTACCTTCTGCAGGTCCTCCCTCTCCATGGTCAACAAACTGCTCCAGGTGACGTCGTTCTCCTGAGAGAGAGACAGAGACAGAGACAGAGAGAGACAGAGACAGAGACAGAGAGACATAGACACAGAGAGAGAGACAGAGACAGAGACAGAGAGAGACAGAGACAGAGATAGAGAGAGAGACAGAGACAGAGACATAGACACAGAGAGAGAGACAGAGACAGAGAGACAGAGACAGAGAGACATAGACACAGAGAGAGAGACAGAGATGGAGAGAGAGAGATGGAGAGAGAGACAGAGAAAAAGACGAAGAGACAGAGACAGAGAGACAGAGAGACAGAGAGAGAGACAGAGCGAGAGACAGAGCGAGAGACAGAGAGACAGAGAGACAGAGATGGAGAGACAGAGACGGAGAGACAGAGACGGAGAGACAGAGACAGAGAGACAGAGAGAGCTTTAGTATTTACCAAATCAAACCCACTCACTCGTGGTGCTGACCCCAGCACCCGAAGCAGATGTACCTGCATGTGGATCTGCTGCAGGGCCAAAACAATCTACCAGCAGCCTGCCAACCTACTCACCATCAATCAAACGAGGCCCATAACTCAAACAAAAGAGAACTACTGCAGTTTAACACGCGGGCCTGCGCCGCTACGCTGGGCCCATTATGAAGAGGCGAAAATATGTAAACCGTTCCCAGCGCGCCCCGTTCCCACATGGACTCCGTGTGATAGTGGTGATTCTGCAGCTGTGCTGGATACCCAACAGTTTGTTAGGGATCACTGTTTATCACCCAGGTATCATCACACTGTATCCAGGGTACAGCCCCCACCTCCCACCCCAGCACCCATCAAAGATCAACGAGACAGAGGTAGAGAGAACTAATGCAGAGCACTCCCTGTACCTAATGTTTCACTCAGTCCTTCTCAGCAGAAGAGGCCACCTCAACTCTTGGTCTTTATTCACAGGTTGTAGCAATTGCCATACGTTATGATGCTATGGAGAGCTATTGGTAGCAGGGTGCTTCCAAAACAGTTTGCATGGGGTCACTCCTTCTAAAGAAGATTATAATGGGAATGGTTTACTCAAATGTATTTGAAGACATACTTAACATTGACTTTATTGGCATCTGGTGAGGATTTGATCTTAATAACCAGAAAATGCATTTCCTGCAGAAAATGCTGTAGTACAAAGTGAGGTTGGAAATATGTTGCAATAAAGCCACATAGATTAAGACATAAAGAAACGTTAAATGGCTTAAATCAAGTGAAGGGATTTGAACAAAAGTCCAAAAGTCTAAATCGAGTAAACAATGTAAACATGCACAACGTTTAAGAAAATGGTTGGAAACAAATAAAGTGACCGCTGAATGAAAAGCACAAAGCATTGCTAAAAAGGGTGTGTGTGTGTATGTGTGTGTGCGTGCGTGCGTGCGTGCATGTCTTTAAGAGAATAGCGAGCAGAGAATAGCCCAATAGAGCGGGAAAACCGCCCAATCTGGCAACACTGCCTGAACGTCCTTCAAAAGTAGCCCAATCTGCCGGGAAAAACCGCCCAATCTGGCAACACTGCTGAACGTCCTCACGCTCCAGCGTCAACGTGAATCAATGAGACCAACTGAAAACGAAGCCGGTATGCATTTTTAGCAATGTTTTACGCTTTTCATTCAGCTGTCACTTTATTTATTTCCAACCATATACTTTTTCTTAAATGGTGTGCATGTTTACATTGTTTACTCTTTTGAACTTTGTACAAATCCCTTCACTTGATTTAAGCCATTTAACGTTTCTTTATGTATTAATCTATGTGGCTATTTTTTTTCAAAAATATTTCCAACCTCACTTTGCACTACAGCACTCACCGCATTATTTGCAGGAAATGCATTTTCTAGTTTGTACTGACATTCAATTATAATATATATAGGATAGCTAATCTATTGAGTTTTTGTCCAGGTGTTTAAAATGCATTGATGCATTTTCCAGAAACCCTTTTTATACTCAATCCATTCTATTTCAATAATGAATGAACATTAATGAATATTGATTGTATCTTGATAGGCCTGTAAATGGCCAGGTGATCCAGCGGGTGTGACTCACGGTCATGATGTCAGCCAGGTAGTCCAGTTTGAGGCCATGCAGCAGCAGCTCCAGGTCTCCGAGCTTGGTGAGGCTGGGGACAGACGAGACACGATGACAGACAGATCTAACCACTAACCACAGCCCGCGCTTCACCTCTAGCAACACTGACGGTGTTCTGGAGGCTAATCACCACCGTGGGAAGAGGGCAATCAAGGAAGATGTTGGTGAGATGACCCAGAAGATATGGGAAGATATGGGTAGCATGACAGAAACTACAATGAGGATGATCAGTTTATCTGTGGTGTAAAAGCAAAGCTGTATCTCATCCTGTTAATTATGAGCACCTCTTTGATAAAGATAAATTAGAAATATGGGGACATTTAACACAAGATTTAAATAATGTTTGAAATACATGAATATGGTCACGTGCAACCTTTTCCTATACATTTCAGAGTTCATATCCCTTTAGGATTCAATGTTAGATGTTCTTAGAACATTAATTCACTGTTAGATACCAGGTCATTTTAAGTGTGTTACTGGACAAGGTGGAAGTCCATACGTCTTCAACATGAATCAACCAGGAGCCTCTGGGGGGGGGTGTTTATTGTTGTTTACGTCTGGTCAAGGCTCCAGACTACCTGCTCCCCGTGTGACTCACCGACACACAGCCTACCCTGCCTGATACCGCGCGGACGGGTCTGTTTAGATTAACGTTACATGAGGAACAGACTGCTAACCACTCTGGGGAATCGCCTGGGCCTCCTGCCTTGCCCTTGGGGGTCTTGGAGAAGCTCTCCCTCTCGGCGTTGTATCCTTGGCCCGAAGCGCTGAGGATGTGGGTCAACTGAGGGCAGAGCAGTCAAGTGTACACGAGTTATATGGGAGACTCCATTAGCACCCGGGCTCCGATGCAACCCACCTGAAGCTCTACTGGCCACGTACACGTACCAGGGAATGCAATGCATGCCTTGACGCCAGTACAGACATGATTGGGGCTACAGGCACTGTGTCTGATTTAATCATCCTAAACTGAGTCTGCATATAAGCAGTGTTTGGCTATAATTCAAATAATTTTTACTTAACATTTAGGTTACACCAGTTGACAACTCAATATGATATTAAGATGGTACATGGTAGTTTAAATTAAACAGAATATCTCTCCTGGAATGGGGTAGAACAAGCCCCCTGTATGCTGCACAGTGGCGCCCCCAGACATCTTTCATGGGGGTGGCCAGATGGGCCCACTGAAAACCTTGGGCTGGCACACTCCAAAAACAAAGCCGTCACTGAATTTCAGGGATTCATAAATGCAGCATAAAGGCGAAAGTGTGTGTGAACAGTGTGGTGAAATCTACGTCAATATGAGAGTAAAGGAAAGACATAATATTCTTTTGTTTCTTATTTTATAGTGAGCTTTACTTATTATCTGATGTGCCGAGACTAATACCGGTACAGTTAACATTTTGGGTTCAACAATCATTCTAGTGTGATGCATCTGTAAATGGGTTAGGCAATTAACTGTTCTTCAAATAGGCTAGTTGTCATTATCCTCAAAAAGACAAATATGCAGCTTTAACTACATTGATTGTAAGGATCAAAACATTGAATGGGGTTCACTGGCCATGCAATTGTTATTTTCTTGAATTTGCACCAATATGAAAAATATTGATTATAATTTTAAATGAATAGTACCTAATGTAAACATCAGACAGAATAATCTGCACACTAAGCATATTATCCCCCCTTGCCCAGGGGGAACCATCGCTGGCCACCCCTTGGGGGCGCCACTGGCTGCACATACAAGGTAGACGAAGCTAGGATGCAACGCTGCACACTCATTGTAATCTCATCGGAGAGACAGCCCCTGGATCAATCGCCCGTGGTTCAGGCGCTGGGAGAGCAGTGTGTGTCAGGTACCCGTGTGTGGTTCAGGCGCTGGGAGAGCAGTGTGTGTCAGGTACCCGTGTGTGGTTCAGGCGCTGGGAGAGCAGTGTGTGTCAGGTACCCGTGTGTGTTTGTAGGCCACAGCAATGTCAGCGGGGCTCTCTCCGGTGTCAGTCAGGAGGGTCCTGTCTGCTCCCAGCAGGAGCAGCTTCAGCGCCGCCTCGACTCGGCCGTACTGCACTGCAAAGGCCAGGGCCTGAAGGAGAGGATGAAACCCTGCATATCATTCTCATCCAATCACTGATGACATGAAGGTAAACAAATAGAAAACGGGTCATGAACGACTAAGAAATAACTGCACAAGCAACGCTCTCTAGTACTACTGTGATGGGAGTACTATAGCATCGCAAACGATTCAGTGTGTGTGTGTGTGTGTGTGTGTGTGTGTGTGTGTGTGTGTGTGTGTGTGTGTGTGTGTGTGTGTGTGTGTGTGTGTGTGTGTGTGTGTGTGTGCCCACGGTGTATCCGTTGACGTCCTGGGCGTCGACATGGGCTCCATGTGACACCAGCAGGTTGATGACCTTGCTGTAGCCGTCCCTGGCTGCAAGCATCAGACATGACATCTCAGACCTATGGAGAGAGAGAGATACTAGTCCTGTCATCTCCATAGCTCCTTCCAATACAAGTGACACTATTTGAATATAATGTTAGAAAGGAGGGGGTGAAATTAATAAAAGACACAAAACGACAGCAGAAGGAGGGGAGGTCATTGCATATCGAAGTTGAATGTAATGGATAAGAAAGAACATTAGAGTGTTACGTATTTTAAGCACATAAACTGCCCCCACATAGCCACATGGTAACAGGATCGAACACATAAGCTGCACTGCCTCCACATAGCCACATGGGAACAGGATCGAACACATAAGCTGCATGACCTCCACATAGCCACATGGAAGCCGGATCGAACATATAAGCTGTAATTACTAAACATAGCCACAAGGGGAGCAGGACCCAACTTACAAGCTGCAATAACTACTCCAGCCACAGAAGGCAGCATCTTTAAGACAGACGCGGAAGCCGGGGCCAATACGTCACATAGGCCACGCCTACTTGATACAAACGGAGCGGGAGTCAGATCAAGGGGTCAGAAACATGGCAGCCCAGAGTTACTAGATAGATATGAAGATATATATACGAAGGCCCTGCTGTTTGTCGCTCACACGCGTGTTAAATACAATTCCCGTCCTTTTTGCTTCATAGTTACCATACCGAAATACTTTAACAAATAAAGTGAGTTAAAAGCGATCCAGATTGAACTACTTTCTTCAAGAACACGACAAGAGGAAGGGTCAAAAATGAGAGAAAAACGACAGAAAAGTAAAGTAAAGCAGATGTCAATATAAATAATAGATGCAAGGCTATAAAGATCCACTAGGGGTCAGCATGCATCTAGTTGTGTGCTGAACTAATTACTGAATTTTAGAAGATTGTACATCTATAGTATACTGTAACACCATATTGTCACCAAGGGATAAACACTGATATTTCTCTACAATGAGGACCAATAAAAAGACCAGTAAATGATGTAGAATATACATATAAATGGAAAATCAAAGATCATCAATATACACAGTAAATGATGTGTGTATAACCAAAGCAAAAGAGACGGTTTGGCCTCACCATCAAGGCTAAACAGTATGAGAGCGATTCATCACACTGGACCCCACCTACTACCAAACAGCAGTGGTCGGCTGTGAAGGAAGTCTATTGGTCTATTTGAGTGTGGCGGTTGTTTTCTATTTAGTTTCATGGTCTGGCACATTATACGACAGGTTCAATAGAGGGTAACAAAGAGTAATTTAAGGCATTTCATTTGAATAGAAAAAGTGACAAAATAAAGGAAAATGACAGAATCCTGTAGTGTCTCGGGGTTGCTGAGGCACAGTCGTTTTTGAATTTGCAAAGGGCAAATTTGTGTAACGGCAACTTAAGATATAGCACGCAAACAGACGGGTGAAAAGGGTCAGTTACACTTTTATGTATTTATTGGATACACTTGTTTGTACAATACACTCACTCAGGTATCAACGCATTCAACTAAAATAACTAAACTTAGATAAAGATTCTTTAAAACGCAGCGTAAACTAATAAACCATACCGGTGCTTTGGCTTAATATTCACAAACAAAAATTGGATAAACAAAAATAGCAATAGGACTTTCTGGCATTTTACCACAGTGGCGGTAGCAGTAAGGTCAGTGGGGAAGTGGCAGTAGAGTCAAGGAGGGGATGTGGTGGGCTATGGGAACCTATCATTCATGAGAGAATATTAAGAATACAAGTGAAGCTTGTAGCAAATATTGCGGCGGTCGACCCCAGTCAAGGTAAAGGGTTTCAGAGCCCGGCCATTCTGTCAGAGATAAACCAGCTCCAGGGAATCTGCAGTCTTTGTAAATCATTTGGCTGTGTTGACTTAAGACCTACAAAGTTACACTTTAAACCTGGCTCCACGTACGATGATCTCTCGTTAAAGGCCGCTATGTGAAGTCAGAGTCAGTGAGCTGACTTCCATGTGTGCCGTTTAGTAAATCACCACAGAGTCATTAATCACCTGTGATCGAGATACTGTGGGAATCCACCAGCCAGCCACAAGGGTGGGAAAGATGTGGGCCAATTTATCAACCCCACCTGACAAGTTCCCAGAAATGTAGATTCAGATTCAGAGAACTGTTCACACACACTAATGAGAGTACAGGTCATATTTACAGCAACAGTGCAATTGAAGCATCCACAATCATGCTGCGATCGTAATGCGACGACAGCTGAAGTGAATCGGTCAGTGCAGAGATCTGGATCATAGGCCTAGAATGAGGATGTTTGAGTTGGATTGTGTCTAATGTCCTTCAGAACACTAGATCCTCGAAAACAATCAGCTCAACTGACGGCGGCACCGAAAAGCATGGAGATAGTAAATATTAAAGTCACAGTAAAACGTTTAAAGTGTGTCGAATGAGCCCCTTCAGTAAGCAGACTTTCAGACTGAAAAACAGGGTTCTTTCCACTCTAAATGGCTGTGTGGTGAGTTTGAGGTACTTTGGTAGTGTCAATAGTCAGATTTTTGTAAACAAAGGTAAGGGCTGGCCCATATTTTTTTAGCAAATATGTTTTTTTTTTATAATTATGGGATTTTATTGATAACATTATTAAACTCACTATCGATAAGCATTATGTCCATGTCATAAGCCAAGCGCTAGTTTGTTACACTCTGCTTCTTTAACAGCTCAATTTATATGAACAATTTCCGAGGAATCCAAGGCATGGTTCAGTGATTAACTGCAGTGAGAGCTTTAACACTTCCCTCTTCTTCCAGTTATACTCTGCCTCTGATAGGGGGGGGGGGGGGTTGATACTGTTATTTGCCAATCTGCGTTCCCAAAGGCAGGAATCACTGCATGATGAATAGCAGGTAATTCACATGCGTACAAAGCCTGCATGCATGTCTTCAGGAATGGTCGTTTTCCCCATGTCTCTAACATAGCAATAGATCAATGACCACACCAGAATAAACACTGTATGGTGACGTGTGGCCTTGGCGGTGTGCCGTCATATTAGTAAAGCCTGTGATGGTGCCATTTCAACAAGTGCGGACCCAGAATCTTCTTCAAAGACCAGGTTGTTGTAACGGACAGAGCCAATGGCCCTGTTCTCAATGTAACCCAGCCAGAAACAGGCAACGCCATCCAAAGACAACACGGCGCGGCTCAAAGGCAGGAGGTGGCCCAAGTGAAGGGTGAGGTGTGTGAACAAAGAGAACGGTGGAGTGCGGGAACAAATGTGGCGAGCAGAACATCTGGCTCACACTGGCCTGCAGCGTGGACAATGTGTGTTTACAGTCAGATGGAGGGACACACAGCTGCTGGTAATTGATGCTTTGATATTCAGACGTAAGTAGGGATGGAGAGAGGCAGGAGGAAGAGGAAGGGTTTTTTTCGGCTGAATGAGAGCCAGCCGCCACGCCACTCGTTTCTCCTCTTCTTCCTCCTCTGCCTTCCATTCTCACCTGGTCCCCCTTTCTCCGTTACCCACACCCTCTCTCGTAACCATTCTCCAAATATTATGTCTGCAGACAACATTTTCCATTTCCGGTGGTCTCAGTAAGTGTGTTTGTGTTCGGTCCCTTTGTGATGCAAACAATTGTCCACTGGCAAAGCTTTTTTGATGGATGCCATCAGTCAATGGTTAGACATTCCTGCACATTTTTGCAGTAAAGCAAAAGAAATGTAAGCGCAAAAAATGTCATCTTCATCTTGTAATTATAAGAGTATGAACAACAAAAAAATCGAACGGTCCCACAATACCCAAACTGTTGGGACACGCCAACGTGTCGGACAAACATCCAAGCACCTGGGGTACCGGAGCCCCACTACTCCTTCTGTGGCCTGCTTCCACTGCTGTTTGTTTGTCTGAAACCAGCGTACATGCACACGCCATAACAGGACATTCCAAGTCTCACACACACAAATATACACACAGGAAGTACTGCTGTGATGTGCGCCCACATGGCCACGAAGCATAACGGGAAGCAGTCCCCCAGATTCACCCCACCGCCTCCCCCTCGCTGTCCCGGTGGGGCCCGACCGCCTCGGCCGGAGGAGTGGGCGGAGCGAGCGCTTGAGGGGGTCCCTCACCTGTCCCCCGTGTTGGGGTCAGCTGATCTAGACAGCAGGAGCTCCACACAGTGGACGATGGCGTCCTCACTGGCGGACGCCGTACAGCCAGCCATCAGCACCGTGAAGTCGCCTGTGAACAGGGGTCAGGGTGGTGGGTCAGGGAGAGTGAGGATAGGGCGGTGTGTCATCAAGCCTGGGGCACCGCGTGGTCACTGAGGCCTGTTTGGAGGCGTGTGGTTGGCTTGGCGTTTGACAGAGGACAGTTTGTATATTCTACAACAAAAAGTAGAAACTGCTTGTTGACATCCTGTGACCCTCATATGGGGAAGCAGCGATCCAGATGAACACCACTGATTTACTTTTAGTTTGAACTACCGATCTAGTTTTTTTAAGTTTGGTACCTTAAAGACAGTAGTACACTACTAAACGACATTTTGTTTTGTTTATTCAATAAGATACTTCAGTATTTTCATTTTCTCTTAAAGATTAAAAGTAATTTTAACAACATCTAAACTATAAACGGAATCCCCCAAGGCAATGTTAAAAAATGGAAATTAAAAAAGAATGTTCTCCAAGTTCATCTTGTTTGAACGCCTCACTAACTCATCTTGATGGCTCACTATTTCTTAGCGTAGTCTTTTTTTGATATTGATTGTGGAGAGGAAACACTGTGATTGAAGCTGCTTTGCTGTGACTTTATCATTTGGATGAGAAAGTAACTTTATTTAACTAGATATTTAGAACACAAAAACATTTTCTTTCAACATAACCTCTGCAGGCTTCCGATTATCAATGAGGCTACACGACAGGTCAACACAAACCAAGCCCATTACATTGTGTAGTCATGTTGGAAGTAAATAAATAAACCAAAACAACAAGGGTAGGATGGTTGAGAGGAAGTCTTATCCGGGATCAGGAAGTGTTTGTAATGTTTACTGAGGGCTGCTAAATCGCAGTCTGATAACAGCTATAGAAGATGGCTATCCCCTTAATTCCGGATTTGCCATGCCTATGACCTAATCCTGCGACACGAATGCGCACAAACCCAAAGGTTTTTCATGTGCACGTTCTGTGAACCAAAGCTGGTTGCTTGGATGTGCAGAAGGAGAATACTTTACCTGTTAGTTGTTCAGAGTTGACGACATTAGACATTAGCCTTACATGATACACAGCTATTATTCCAATAAACCATTGGGCCTGCTCTGTAGAACATCACCACAAGGCCTCATTCAACCATATTTCACCCAACTTGTTATTTTACTAGATACACCGAACTGTAACCAAATGCTACAAGTAAAAATATATATTTACATTATGGCAATCTTCTGTCCTGGTGATGTAAGAATTCAGAGGTATTTTCCCAACTTTTCAACTGAGGCCATGATTTCTGAACTCTTGACACACACACACTCTGCATGCACCGCTCTTGGCGTCATCAGTGTTAACCAATGGCAGATGCGGTGCGGTGATGCTGCGTTTTGCGGGGGATAGGTGGGGAAATGAAAAGAAGGTGAGGGAAGGATTCCTTGAGCTACGCCACGGAGACCCAGACGCAATTAGCAACAGACGTTTGATATCAGACCTTTACACGCCCTCCCACGCCTGTGCTGCGGCGTCCGCTGGGGCGCTATAGGCTCCAGTGATACTGTGGTCTTACTGGGCGTTGCTTTACCTTACCCCTGTTTAACCAGCGGGATCCAGGTCGACTTTAAAGGATTTGCAACAGGTCAACATCTTAGGCAACGATGCAGCCTTGCAAACACAAAGTAGGTTATTGTAGACCATCTGATGGTCATGCTTTCTAATGGTTGCTTTTCTTGGGTAAACCAAATGAGTCGTTGTAGTTTTAGGATTATATCTTTGTACACTTAAGTGAGTTCCACTGAACTACGGACGTTGGTCCACAGCTGATCCTTATCCTTTGAGACAGACATCAGTGTCATTCTTACTGATCTTGGTAGTTGTGTTTTCACACAGACGTTACATCTCAAGAGTAGTAAGCAGTCCAAAGAATGTATTTATTTCATATGACAGGATGAATCATGCTGGATAAGGCTAAATGGCTCTCAAGACCACTGTGGTTATTTACAGCCATACACATGGACAGTCCCTTCAGTATTAGGACTGTAGTTGCTGGTGGATGATCCTGGTGTTGGGCATTTAAACATATGTAGCTGTTGTAAGCACAAACACATCACACAACATGTGTAAAAATGATGTGGACTTTTAATGGCTACCGAACACAAAGATTGAATTATGTTGTTTCTTTGCACGTCATACTGTACCCAAATCGCCGTAAGAACAGTATTCTCACACTCAACTTTCTTCAAAATGTTCTCATGAATACATGTCTAATTATTATTTTTTTAAATACGACACTGTATAAAAAATTCAGTGATTCCACGTGTCCATCATAAAACAGAGAGCCGAGTGGGCAGACTGGGCAGACTGGGCAGACTGGGCAGACTGGGCAGGGTGGGCAGACTGGGCAGAGTGGGCAGACTGGGCAGACTGGGCAGGCTGGGCAGGGTGGGCAGGGTGGGCAGACTGGGCAGAGTGGGCAGAGTGGGCAGAGTGGGCAGACTGGGCAGGGTGGGCAGAGTGGGCAGAGTGGGCAGACTGAGCAGGGTGGGGAGGGTGGGTAGACTGGGCAGGGTGGGCAGACTGGGCAGGGTGGGCAGACTGGGCAGACTAGGCAGAGTGGGCAGACTGGGCAGGGTGGGCAGACTGGGCAGACTGGGCAGGGTGGGCAGACTGGGCAGACTGGTCAGAGTGGGCAGACTGGGCAGACTGGGCAGGGTGGGCAGACTGGGCAGCTACCTTTGCTGGAGTTGGCGGAGGCTCCTCTGTTGAGGAGCAGCTTGGCCGTGTCGTGGTCGGCCAGGTTGGCCGCACACATCAGGGGCGTCCAATCAAAAGCAAGTCTGGTCTCCACATCCACACCTGTCCACAGCAAAGAGACAACCTGTTGGGGGGCGTGCTGGATCAACTGTGGCCTCTTGGAGGACCTGCCGTTCGGACAGCGCAAATTAAAAACCGGCATCAGCCCAACCTTTTCCAAACAGTAAATCTGTGTATTTTTGTTCAAATGTATTTGTAAATTTCATTGCAGCCAGTTTGTTGAAAAATTATTTGACTTGCTAAGTAGCTGAAGTAGAAATATAATACCCAGACAATGGGACTGCTTTAAATTGTGGATGAAAACTGTTTTTGCAATTACAATAATGAAAAATTATTTATTTAGTTATTTTATACTATCGTATGAGACAATATATGTTGAAATGCACCACAGCCCTAGTCAGACATCACAAGGTCAAAGAGCCAAGGCCAAAAGGCCTCTGGACACAAACGGACCGACCACCAACCGGAGCACCGGAACGTGTGACACATCAGCGGCAGCCATCTTGGTTGTTTATGAAAATGCCTTAACGGCACTCCCATCGGGCGTATCTTTGTATCAAACCTGCCTTACATGTTAACTAAATTGTTGTCATAACCCCGACCCGAGTCAGGTCGTCTGGAAATCTGTCTGAGGGGGTACCAGAAGCGTATGTGAGAACAGCAGCTCGCAGACTCGTCTGTTTCTCAAGCTGAGAGAGCACCACTGGAATCAGTGTCACACGAAAATCAATCTGCCGACCCACATCAGCCCTGTGCACGCGCACAACGGCACTGTGTACGCACACATCAACATAGTGCATCTTCTCATTATAATAGCTGACCGAAATAAGTAACTTCATCATTCCAGTTATCAGTGACTATGTATGAAAGGATTTAGGGTGTCAGTTTAGACCAAAGGCTAATTGTTGACATTATTTATGTTGAGATGTAAAACAACAATGATTTTTGCTCAACGCACACCTTCTTGCTAGTTTTGAAATAGGATATTGATGAGCCATTGGCATCCATCACATTCAAAATTTGTGTTAAGCATCTCAAACATGAGCTGTGGCGGGTAAACAGAGTTGAAACTTGTGGATTTGTTCATTAGTGGGAAAGATTAGAGAAATCGACCTTTGGAATACAATGCATGTCAATGGCTTGCCAAGTCCCCAATTTCCCCGACAATTGCTTTTATATCCCGATAAACCTTTGGTCTGAGCAAACCGGCCAAATTCTTTAACCAGAGACTGATGTTTGAAGTACATTTTGACACATTTTGTTTTGTTCAATTTTTTTGTAGTTTAGTAGTTTGGTGGGTTTCCTGGCTGGACTCCCTGCCTCTGCGATTAAACCCTTGCAGCGCATCCAGAATGCGGCAGCGCGCCTCGTGTTCAACCTACCAAAGTTCTGACATGTAACCCCCCTCTTCCGAGACCTCCACTGGCTCCCTGTAATAGCTCGCATCAGATTCAAGATGATGTTACTGGCATACAAGGCAGTCGATGGAACTGCCCCTGCCTACCTCCAAGCATTAGTAAAGCCACACACCCCAGCTCGATCCCTCCGCTCAACTACCTCAGCTGGACGTCTGGTACCGCCATCGCTAAGAGCAAGCAAAGGTCGATCAGCGAAGTCACAACTTTTCTCTGTTTTGGGACCTCAGTGGTGGAACGAGCTCCCTACCGATGTCAGGATCACAGAGTCGCTCACCAGCTTCCGCAAAAGACTCAAAACTCACCTGTTCAGAGTTCACCTCGACTCTGCATAGAAACCAATGCACAGCCACCATTGAATGTTGTACGTCCTGGCACTTGTACATTGCACTTATTCAAGGTACTTAATTGTGTAGCGTCTACAGTAGCTGCTATCATTGCTTTACACGGGGAATGGGTTAGCCTAGCGATTGTAATACTTGCACTTGGTTCTATGAACATCTTTACTGTACTGACAGAGATATATTGTTTCACTTCTTATGACAAATGTACTTATTGTTACAAATGCACTTATTGTAAGTCGCTTTGGATAAAAGCGTCTGCTAAATGCCCTAAACGTAAAATGTAAATGTAAAATGTAAATGTTTCCGTGACAACTTGGTGAAGGAACGGTTCACACACTACACTGACAATGTGGTGTCATGCATGCATTCAATTGACATGAGATGAGATAGTGGATAGTAACTGGTCCCAATGCATTGGAGCTCTCGAAACTGTAAATACTGGTGGCTGTTTGTTTGACAGGAATGTATGCTCAATGTTAACACCCAAAGGGAGTTATGGGCATTATACAACATTGAATTAAGGTAAACTTACCAGGATTATATACCCTGGTCACTAGGAGAGAACTTGCCTTTGTCCAGTAACCGTTCAACAGTCTGGATATCTGCTTTGCTGATGGCTTGCTTCAATCTGGACGCGTCGTTTTCTTCACCCTGATGTACTCCACTTGCCTAGACATACATTTTTAAAAAAGAGACAAAACACACAAGGGTTGACGCTTGCAGAAAGCAAAGAAAGAAAAATACATCAAGAACTGTATATACGAAATCCTCTCGCCCCCCACAACTGCCCCAATCGCCCAGTGAAGTGCCAACCCATTGGCAAAATAATTGTTAACTAGTTAACTATGATGTTTGTACGAATCGATGTTCTATATTGTATGACCAAAGGACTGCGTGGAAATGACAATAAAAAAGTTTGACAAATGAATTGCTATTTTGGGTAACTTTAAATTTGTTAACCAGCTAACGCTAGCAAATAACGTTGTCGTCCTCGTTAGGCTTTGCACACATTATTTTCTTTCTTTTCTCCAATGATTTACCTTATTTGCAGACGGTCTTTTCATAGGTAAATCCCCGATATACCATTCCTCGTCGCTTCCGTCACTTTCGTCCCCTGCAGGGAATGCACAGACAACGTGGTTCGCCATTTTCTACGACAATTCCGAGAGTTAGGAAACTCTCGCAAACAATTGCCACACGTGACACACTCCGCCGACGTGACAGAATCAACTTCTAGAATTTGAGAGGATAAACTTTAGAATTGCTCCCGTGTTGGGACATTTGTTTGTGATGAAATTGAAATTGGATTTACATTTCGATACAAAGGGCAAAAATATATATATTTCAAATTTAATTATATTCAAAGATCCTAGCTGTTTTTACGATTTGCAAGAAATTACATAAATTAAAAGAGACTTAGCGCTCTGTTATCGAGCACATATTTTTCATTAGCCATTAACTTGAAAAGCAGCAATAAGAGCGAGACTCTAAAGCCTTCCCGTTAACATCTTCTTGAGCGAGGCAGATTTCCCGAACGTCATGGTAATCTATGTAATTGAAGGAGACGGGGAGGCCAGCAGGGGGCA
Source organism: Pollachius pollachius (assembly GCF_949987615.1). Lineage (NCBI taxonomy): Eukaryota > Metazoa > Chordata > Actinopteri > Gadiformes > Gadidae > Pollachius > Pollachius pollachius. The sequence continues at coordinate 339,720 of NC_136942.1, read as the reverse complement.
CTACTCACCTGGTCACGGATTCTCTGGGCAAGGGGAGCAGAACGGAGGTACGACAGGTATAATGTGAAGAGTATCATGTATTTACATAACCTCCAACGTGATGCACACAAATGCAATTAAAGAACAGAAGAACAGTTAATTATTCTGGTGTTTTTTTGTGACATAGCAGGCCCTACTCAAAAAATGTTGAAGGGATATTTTCACTGATAAACTGTGTTGTAACTTGAGAAAAACTCTTGATTAGCTGCTGGGCCGCTATAATTGACTAAGGCAAAACACAGTTTCACAAATAGCATGCACTCGAACAGATACACACAGACACAAACAAACACACACACACACACACACACACACACACACACACACACACACACACACACACACACACACACACACACACACACACAAACACAAACATACACCGCACATGCACACATATACAGTCTATTCTTCCTCTTAGGTTCAGGAAAAGACAAGAAGTACCATCATGGCTAAAGATCCATTGACTAACACTGACTGAAGACATCCACAAAATACACCAAGGATAGCAGACTACACATACAGCCCATATAGAGTAAAGGACTAGACCATATACACACTAAGGACACCAGATCATATAGGCAATATACATCAGACCGTATAGACTATAGACATCAGACCATATCGACTACATAAGAACATATAGAAGACTATCAGACCATATAGAATACTATAGACATCAGACCATATAGAATACTATAGACATCAGACCATATAGAAAACTATAGACATCAGACCATATAGAATACTATAGACATCAGACCATATAGCCCTAGACTATAGACTCCAGACCATATAGACTGAAGACACCCGACCATATCAATTCAAGACACCAGACCATACCTTTTAAAAAAGCAATTGCCTTCATGTGACTGTGTTGGTCCCTCAATTTCATTAAAGGATTCCTCTCTCTCTCTCTCTCTCTCCCTCCACACGCCCCAAATGCATGCTCTGTAAGGTCAGGATAAACTTTTCGAGGATCAGGAATAACTTTACCATTCCTTAATAAATAATGAATGCATTTATCATCAGTCTCTAGGAGGCTCATACACATGTACATGCAAACACGCATATACGTGTACACACACACACACACACACACACACACACACACACACACACACACACACACACACACACACACACACACACACACACTATCACACTGCACTAGCACATGTGATTCTATAACACTATTTGGCTTCTAGTAGTTAAGTGGTATTAAGATGTGAGTGGTTAATGCACCAACCTTTCAAACAGTTTAGGTTGAGAGATGGAGGCCTGAGAGATGTTGCACGCACAAGGGTTAGCTTATTATTTAGCTGCATATTTAAAAAGCAGTAAAATATTTAATTCCAATTGTCTTACATTTCTATGCCTGGAAAAGCAAATCTGTGAATTTGGCATCATAAGTGCAAGTGCATTAGCTAATTATCCAATGACCTTGTGATTTGATCTCCTCATTACTGAATGGCTATTTCAAACCCAACTATTCAATGGTTTTATTACAAATAACAACACCCCAAATATGTTCATGTCATGGCCACTGAAAATGTTCTGTTTTTTCTCTGAGTATTCTATCACAGGGTTGGGTTGGGCATGTGGTGTCTGTCGCTTGTGTAACGGACAACTTGGAATGATATTTGCTCAATTGAATACTTGACACAACAAATCTTATAGGAACATGGCCAAGTCAACACGGAGCAGAACTCATAGTGAGGAGGACCGATACAAGATAAAACCGTGTTTGGGTTCAGATGCTTATACCCAAGGGCTCCTTGCCTTTTCCCTTTTTTTGTCTCTTTTATCTCTGTTCTATAATGGAATGTCTTGTGTGTTTGATCCCCCCGCATGCGAAACTGTCCGTAACCTGAAACTGATAAAAATGTTTCTCGTTCATTCAGTCTACCAGGAACTGATTCATCTCTTTTGTGGGAGATATGGGCAAATATAGCCTACTTGATATTGCATTGCCTGCACAATGAGCCTCAAAATGATTATATTTTCTTCATAGATCTGATGCTTTATAGGCTCATCATAATAATCACATGCACATGTGATTAATGTTGACTATTTTACATTATAGAGTCATTATAAATGATGTAGCCTTTGGGCCTATACATTCTCTGAACTATTTTATTGATATGAAACATATTTGATTCATTAAAGTTGTGTTTATAT
>NC_136942.1:285000-335000 GCF_949987615.1 Pollachius pollachius | reverse complement strand
CCCTCTCTCGCTCTCTCTCCCTTCTTCTTTGTCTTGCTCTGTTTTTCTCTCCCTCTTTATGCACCTGTCCTCTCTGGTTCCAAGTCTGACTGTATATCTCGATTTCTTTTTCATCCTCTTCCTGACTTTGCTTTCTCCTCCGCCTCTTCTCTGCTCTTGTATTTGCTCCCCTCCCCGTTCGTTAACACAGAGTAAATGTCACACTTTTGACTCATGTTTTGTTCTTCAGCGGAGAAAGGAGAGGAACCCATAAGCCCCCACCACTAGCCAAATGTCACCTGTGTTTCTGATCGGGAGCTGGCGGCCCCCATACCCTTAGCGCTACGGGGCCCTTGTTTGTTGCTGCCAGGAAACAGGTCCTAGCGCTGGGTGCCAACAGCCCTCTGAATAGATGCTGAATGCCGACCTTTCAAAGGGCCTTAATACCTCCAGGGTGATAAATTAGCGATGCTGTGTTTTATTTTTTTGATCAGGCAAACATTGAGGCCCCTACTGGACCCTGAGCTGTAATGTTACGCAAGATGGGCCCCATCACTTCCTGATTCATCTGTTGACCGTTCCTAGCCTATGTGTAATCTTTTTTTGATTATGGATTTTTGATTTCTCTCTAACTTCTAAGAAATTAGGGTTAGTCAATCTTTCTTTGCTTATCCTCTTCATCTAATTTGTTTAGTGCTTCACAATTCTGTCTCTTTCCTTGTGTTTGAGTGCCTTTCGTCTTCCTCCTTCTCCTCTTCCCCCTCAGACCTGGTTCCAGCCCTCTGAGACCAGCCTAGTGCTAAGGGCTCATATTCATGATCTCTAACAGGCTCGTAATACCAGCTGTAGGAATCCTGAATTATGACCAGGTGGTTCTGATTAATTGGTGTTTAGGGCAACTATCCAAATGACCCTATGAGCCTTACCAGGTGAAGAAGACCCCTGTCAAGGGCTGATTATGGTCCCATGTTCCCGCAACCCAAGGGGGCTACGGACCCCTTACGTCCTTGGGGACCCTCCTTGCGTCCACCGCAAGGGCCTGACGTGTGCCTCCTAAAAGTTGTAACCTTCCGTCGAGGGCTGTGATTGGTCCGCTGACTAAAACCCGACGCAGGACCATAAAGGTTCAGCACAGCGTCGAAGCGTCTGCGTGGTCGTAACGTTGCGTGAACGTGGAACCATAACCAGCCCTTCAGGCTGGTGTGTGTCCGGTGTCGAGGGTCCCACGATGAACCCTCGTCCCCTCTGTGTGTTTGTGTGCAGAGAATGGGACCGAGAGGTGGTGACGGCCAAGAGCAAGCCCAGGATGATGCGGGCATTGGCGCGATGCTTCATCGGCCCCTTCATCTTCTACGGCATCCTCCTCTACCTCGGGGTGAGTATCAACTAAGACGAGGTCCTAGTGCCAATGGTTCACGTAGCACTTCATGTTGAGTGATGTGTCTAGTCAATTTTGCCCTTGGTCAAGGGGTGGCCCTGCAAAAGACTAGCTGATTTACACCCGGCGTAAATGTTTGATTTAACTGCTAATCCCAAAAATGTTATAAATATATATTTTGCGCAGAAAATCCATGAGGAACATAAAGCAGTTCTGATCTGTTCGCATGTAGCACCAGGGCACTGCTAAGCGTCCCGCGGTAGCCTATGGCATTACAGTACAGTATAGGGTGGTTGCCACAGCAACAGGAATGCCCGTTAGCACTGTTCAGAGAACAGTAAAACATCAGGGAGCTGTTCTCTGGATTGTAAGGGTGACATTCAGCAAGGCTGGAAATAAATACATCTTTGATTAATCTTGACATAATCACATTTTGACTTTTGAATGTTCTTTAATATTCAAGGTTTTTCTTTTCTGTATTTTAGTTGGTCTGTATTGATGTATAGGGATATATATTAGGATACATATGAGACATGATTTGTGAAATTATGATTTAAGTCCATGTAAAAAAATATTGGGGAAGTAATTAAAAGGTAAATTAGATAATGTAAGGTTAGTAACGCCAGAGTAAATGGTGTAATGTTATTAAGAAATTAAAAGTAGTAGGTGTAATTTAGTGAATAGATTTAGATTTACACCTCAAGCAACAAGACACTTTTACACCCTAATAAGTGTCCAATAATGCAACTGTTCAATCTTATAAAACTTTGGGTCACTGAAGGAAAAAATCTGCCTTCAATAATGCTGTTATATATGTACATGCTTTTAAATGATAATAGATCACTCACTGGCCAACTTCAGTAGGACATTGATTTAGAACCTATCTCTGCTCACTCTACATAGGGCATGTTACGTGATGTCATGTGTTTACAGACTAACTACCTTATCTAGCTGGATCATAATGTGAAACAGGGAATTGGGCATGAGGTAATCTGTCCACATGACATCAAACAGTTTGTCTTTTACTTAAGTCTCATTCTCTATCCCCTATCCCTTGTCAGCTCCCTCTAATTTGCCTTTACTTGTCACTTTCTTTAATGAACGTCATTCATTATCACTGTTGAACTCCTCAGTGATTAGCATGTGTCAGGCTTGCATTCCCTACTATTTACTACACACACACAAACACACACACACACACACACACACACCACCACCAAAAGACACACACACACACACAGAGTAAGAGCAGGTTTTCTGCTTTGATCCACCTATGCTGAGGGGTCCTGTGTGTGTGTGTGTGTGTGTGTGTGTGTGTGTGTGTGTGTGTGTGTGTGTGTGTGTGTGCGTGTGTGTGTGTGTGCGTGCGAGCGTGCGTGTGTGTGTGTATGTTTGTGTTTGTGTTTGTTTGTGTCTGTGTGTCTGTAAGGCAATCACACAATGATTGTAGGGTAAGCACACAATTCAATGGGAATGCAGCTACGGTAAATACATTCCATTTCGACTACCACACACACACACACACACACACACACAGACACACATTGATGTAAACCCAGCATCACCAACCCACCCCTGCTATCTCCTCTGATGCCCCCAGGAGGCTTCCAAGACGGTGCAGCCGCAGCTCCTGGGCCGGATCATCGCCTCCTTTGACCCCTTCCATGCCCCGGAGCGCTCTCAGGGATACTTCCTGGCCCTGGGCCTCTGCCTGCTCTTCACGGCGCGCTTCCTCCTGCTGCAGCCCGCCATCTTCGGCCTGCACCACCTGGGCATGCAGATCCGCATCGCCCTCTTCAGCCTCATATATAAGAAGGTGACTTAGTCTGAGGCTTAGACTAAAGGGCTGATTATAGTTCCACGCAGTCGCTTCCACGCAGTCCTGAACCTGTTTAGACTTCTTTAATGTCCATCAAACTTTACATAAAAATTCGAAATTTGTCTTTGACAGTGGCATAAAAAACACACCAAAAAACACGCACATATCACAGACATCACTATGCATAATAATAGATAAAAATAGGAAATATATGTAAAAGCTAGTAGACTAGTAAAACAAGAGAGAGAGCGGAGACATTAGCCGTTAGCTGCTAGCCACGAGCCTCTAGCCACTATTAATCGCTCTCTACTCTAATGACTACTAGTTGCTAGTGGCTCGTGGCTAGCAGCTTACGGCTGACAGCCAACAGCTACCCTCTTTTTTTCTATCATTGCTGGCATATAATAGTCATAAAAAAATTACACCCTTTTTTTTTAAAGAAGAATAGAGCAAAATAAACAACATTTATCTATACATGATATTAGATCGAAAACACTCTTACTAAGTTTGCTAACAGCCATGGCAACCATGGAGCCATGGCACTACTTTTCACACGTGTGCGGCTTGTCGGGGCACTTTGCACCTGGTTGTGATCACTGCCCCTCCATACAGTCGGGCTTTCCATTCCTGTACCGGGGCACTACTCCATCCGCCTCTACAACCTGATCTCTGGTCCCTTGCAGACTCTGAAGCTGTCTAGTCGCGTCCTGGATAAGATCAGCACCGGCCAGCTGGTTAGTCTGATGTCAGCCCATCTCAACAAGCTGGACGAGGTGAGACGATGTCTCCGTCACCTGGTGACATCCACCTAAGTACACACATTTTGCGAAATTTGCGTTTTTCACGTGTATCAGCATCGGCCGTTGTTTTCTTTTGGCATGATTTACAGACAGTTCAATAAATGTTCCTTTTTTAAATTGAGACCTGTAACATTTGTTATCATCTTTGTGTAATTTTTATGTCAATTGATGGAGCAAAAGCAGTATCGGCTCCAAATATCGGCTCAAGAAAATCGGCAGCCCTTATCGGTCATCGGCTAAGGCTGATAAAAAAGAATCGGTATCGGTATCGGCCCTAAGAAAATCCATATTGTTCGTTCCCTACCTGTAACCAGTCCTACCTGGTTACCTAGTGTCTCTTAGATGTTATCTTTTACCTGATCAGCCGGTGCCTCTCACCTGGTACAGCTCAGCTACTACTTCCAGATACATTTTTCCAGTTCTAGTGTGGTCTATGAAAAAAGTCATGGTTCCGTCGACCTGATATCTGTCCCCTGGTATCCCCTACCTGATGTCTGTCACCTGATATCTCTCACCTGGTATCCCCTACCTGATATCTGTCACCTGATATCTGTCACCTGATAGGTCCCCTCATATCCCCTACCTGATATCTGTCAGCTGGTCCTCTGATATCCCCTACCTGGTATCTGTCAGCTGATAGGTCCCCTCATATCCCCTACCTGATGTCTGTCAGCTGGTCCTCTGGTATCCCCTACCTGATATCTGTCAGTTGATAGGTCCTCTGGTATCCCCTACCTGGTATCTGTCAGCTGATAGGTCCCCTGATATCCCCTACCTGATGTCTGTCAGCTGGTCCTCTGGTATCCCCTACCTGGTATCTGTCAGCTGATAGGTCCCCTCATATCCCCTACCTGATGTCTGTCAGCTGGTCCTCTGGTATCCCCTACCTGATATCTGTCAGCTGATAGGTCCTCTGGTATCCCCTACCTGGTATCTGTTAGCTGATAGGTCCCCTGATATCCCCTACCTGGTATCTGTCAGCTGGTCCTCTGGTATCTACTCATTGATACCTGGCGTGCCTCCACTGTCCTTAGAGAGCTTCAACCCTGGTTGCAGAACCCCAGCAACAGTTTTAATGATTGTAAAAGGCTGTGGAGGTTAAACGGTTGTGTGTTGAGGGGTAAGTGTTGGGCTGATGCCCTAACCATCGTGAGAATACTATAATAATGTAATAATTCAATAAGACTAGATGCAAACAGGGAGCTCTCACGCATGCCGACACACAACACACACACACACATTTGTGTGTGTGTGTGTGTGTGTGTGTGTGTGTGTGTGTAAGTGTGTGTGTGTGTGTGTAAGTGTGTTTGCATGTGTCCGTGTCTGTGTTGGCGTGTATGTATATATGTATATGTGTGTGTGTGTGTGTGTGTGTGTGTGTGTGTGTGTGTGTGTGTGTGTGTGTGTGTGTGAGAGCATGAATGGGTTTGCCTGCATCAGGTGGGCTGAGCTCCTGATGGTCAGCCATAGGTCTGCAGTAGTTAAAGTGTTGAATTTGGAAACACTGTGTCAACTGCTTTGAGGCAATTATCACCAGGACATCGTTAGCTTGCTGAATTTGAAGTACCGTACAGGTTACCACCAGTTCTGCGTGTTTGAGTGTGTCTGTAAAGTTGATCAAAACATCACCAAACATTCGATACAATTGCCATTGATATTACCAGTGCGAGGTTATATCCTATATTTGCTATGTGACACGATTCCTACAATAAAACTATTGCTGTAACCTGTGTTTCACCAGTGACATATTGCTTGCCCGGAGGATTCCTTCATGTTTTTGGTTACCGTAATGCAAGAGGTTGGAAATATGTACTACTCAGAGGTCCGATTAGACCCCAAAACCTTTTTAAATGTGGTTTCATTCAGAACAACAATAATGGAAATGTTTTTTTTATAAGTGTACAGTACACACTTTTTGGGTAATACGTGAGAGTATAGCCATGTCAATCATACTGATGCGACTGAATTAAGGTAAGGCATGAGTGAGTGAGTGAGTGAAGAAGGTAATGCTAACTGCTAACCTTGCCAGACCTCTTTGAAAGCCCTGGAAACTGGACTGCTCAGCAGCTATCCACTATCGCTGCATTCCTTGCTCCCTGTGAAGGAGAGGGACAATCAAAAGGGGAATTTCCCTACGGTGATGAAATAGTTCTGTCATAAAACAGAGATTTGAGTAACCCTTTGAATATTACCTAATAATATTGTGGTGTATGTGTGTGTGAGTGGCTGTCTTTCTGTCTGTCTGTGTCTTTGTTGATGTGTGTCTGTCTATGTTTGTCTGTGTTTTTTTTTCTCCATGTCCTGTGTGTGTGTGTGTGTGTGTGTGTGTGTGTGTGTGTGTGTGTGTGTGTGTGTGTGTGTGTGTGCACATGCATGTGCTTGTGCATGCATTTGCTTGTGTATGCGCTTGTTGGTGTGTACATATGTGCGGGGGTCTGTGTACCGTACGTGTGTGTGTGTGCGTGCCTGTCTGTCTGTGTTTCCCTTGCAGAGCCTGGGTCTGGCCCACTTTGTGTGGATCACGCCCCTGCAGTGCATCCTGTGTGTGGGTCTGATTTGGGAGCTCATTGAGGTGAATGGATTCTGTGCCCTGGCAGCTCTCACCTTGCTGGGCATCGTCCAGGCCTGGCTCTCACAGAAGATGGGCCCGCATAGGTGGGCAGAATTACGTACAGAAAAAAAAAAGAAAAAATAAGAATTAACAATAAACGTGTCCACATTTAACCCAAAGATGTGATTGGACCCTCTCAGGGCGAAGCGGGCAGGGATGATCAGCCGCAGACTGGCTCTGACATCGGAGATCATTGAAAACATCCACTCTGTGAAGGCCTACGGCTGGGAGGACGTCATGGAGAGCATCATCAAGAACATCAGACAGTGAGAAAGTCACACTGAAGGGCTGATTATGGTCCCACGTTCACGCAACACGAGGGCCTGACGTGCGCCTCCCAATTATTGTAACCTTCCGTCGAGGCGACGAAGCAGCAAGGGCTGTGATTGGTCCACTCACTAAGACCCGACGCAGAACCATATAGAGAACAACCTCTAGACAGATGGACTACTAACTACAACTAGACTAACCCACACATGGAGCTAGAGAGAACAACCTCTAGACAGACGGACTACTAACTACAACTAGACTAACCCACACATAGAGCTAGAGAACAACCTCTAGACAGATGGACTACTAACTACAACTAGACTAACCCACATAGAGCTAGAGAACAACCTCTAGACAGATGGACTACTAACTACAACTAGACTAACCCACATAGAGCTAGAGAACAACCTCTAGACAGATGGACTACTAACTACAACTAGACTAACCCACACATAGAGCTAGAGAGAACAACCTCTAGACAGATGGACTACTAACTACAACTAGACTAACCCACACATAGAGCTAGAGAGAACAAACTCTACACAGACGGACTACTAACTACAACTAGGCTAACCCACATAGAGCTAGAGAACAACCTCTAGACAGATGGACTACTAACTACAACTAGACTAACCCACACATAGAGCTAGAGAGAACAACCTCTAGACAGACGGACTACTAACTACAACTAGACTAACCCACATAGAGCTAGAGAACAACCTCTAGACAGACGGACTACTAACTACAACTAGACTAACCCACATAGAGCTAGAGAACAACCTCTAGACAGACGGACTACTAACTACAACTAGACTAACCCACATAGAGCTAGAGAACAACCTCTAGACAGATGGACTACTAACTACAACTAGACTAACCCACATAGAGCTAGAGAACAACCTCTAGACAGATGGACTACTAACTAAAACTAGACTAACCCACATAGAGCTAGAGAACAACCTCTAGACAGATGGACTACTAACTACAACTAGACTAACCCACACATAGAGCTAGAGAGAACAACCTCTAGACAGATGGACTACTAACTACAACTAGACTAACCTACACATAGAGCTAGAGAGAACAACCTCTAGACGGATGGACTACTAACTACAACTAGACTAACCCACATAGAGCTAGAGAACAACCTCTAGACGGATGGACTACTAACTACAACTAGACTAACCCACATAGAGCTAGAGAACAACCTCTAGACGGATGGACTACTAACTACAACTAGACTAACCCACATAGAGCTAGAGAACAACCACTAGACAGATGGACTACTAACTACAACTAGACTAACCCACACATAGAGCTAGAGAACAACCTCTAGACAGATGGATTACTAACTACAACTAGACTAACCCACACATAGAGCTAGAGAGAACAACCTCTAGACAGATGGACTACTAACTACAACTAGACTAACCCACACATAGAGCTAGAGAGAACAACCTCTAGACAGATGGACTACTAACTACAACTAGACTAACCCACACATAGAGCTAGAGAGAACAACCTCTAGACAGATGGACTACTAACTACAACTAGACTAACCCACATTGAGCTAGAGAACAACCTCTAGACAGATGGACTACTAACTACAACTAGACTAACCCACACATAGAGCTAGAGAGAACAACCTCTAGACAGATGGACTACTAACTACAACTAGACTAACCCACACATAGAGCTAGAGAGAACAACCTCTAGACAGATGGACTACTAACTACAACTAGACTAACCCACACATAGAGCTAGAGAGAACAACCTCTAGACAGATGGACTACTAACTACAACTAGACTAACCCACATTGAGCTAGAGAACAACCTCTAGACAGATGGACTACTAACTACAACTAGACTAACCCACATAGAGCTAGAGAACAACCTCTAGACAGATGGACTACTAACTACAACTAGACTAACCCACATAGAGCTAGAGAACAACCTCTAGACAGATGGACTACTAACTACAACTAGACTAACCCACACATAGAGCTAGAGAGAACAACCTCTAGACAGATGGACTACTAACTACAACTAGACTAACCCACATAGAGCTAGAGAACAACCTCTAGACAGATGGACTACTAACTACAACTAGACTAACCCACATAGAGCTAGAGAACAACCTCTAGACAGATGGACTACTAACTACAACTAGACTAACCCACATAGAGCTAGAGAACAACCTCTAGACAGATGGACTACTAACTACAACTAGACTAACCCACATAGAGCTAGAGAACAACCTCTAGACAGATGGACTACTAACTACAACTAGACTAACCCACATAGAGCTAGAGAACAACCTCTAGACAGATGGACTACTAACTACAACTAGACTAACCCATACATAGAGCTAGAGAGAACAACCTCTAGACAGATGGACTACTAACTACAACTAGACTAACCCACATAGAGCTAGAGAACAACCTCTAGACAGATGGACTACTAACTACAACTAGACTAACCCACACATAGAGCTAGAGAGAACAACCTCTAGACAGACGGACTACTAACTACAACTAGACTAACCCACATAGAGCTAGAGAACAACCTCTAGACAGACGGACTACTAACTACAACTAGACTAACCCACATAGAGCTAGAGAACAACCTCTAGACAGACGGACTACTAACTACAACTAGACTAACCCACATAGAGCTAGAGAACAACCTCTAGACAGACGGACTACTAACTACAACTAGACTAACCCACATAGAGCTAGAGAACAACCTCTAGACAGATGGACTACTAACTACAACTAGACTAACCCACACATAGAGCTAGAGAGAACAACCTCTAGACAGATGGACTACTAACTACAACTAGACTAACCTACACATAGAGCTAGAGAGAACAACCTCTAGACGGATGGACTACTAACTACAACTAGACTAACCCACATAGAGCTAGAGAACAACCTCTAGACGGATGGACTACTAACTACAACTAGACTAACCCACATAGAGCTAGAGAACAACCTCTAGACGGATGGACTACTAACTACAACTAGACTAACCCACACATAGAGCTAGAGAACAACCTCTAGACAGATGGATTACTAACTACAACTAGACTAACCCACACATAGAGCTAGAGAGAACAACCTCTAGACAGATGGACTACTAACTACAACTAGACTAACCCACACATAGAGCTAGAGAGAACAACCTCTAGACAGATGGACTACTAACTACAACTAGACTAACCCACACATAGAGCTAGAGAGAACAACCTCTAGACAGATGGATTACTAACTACAACTAGACTAACCCACATAGAGCTAGAGAACAACCTCTAGACAGATGGACTACTAACTACAACTAGACTAACCCACATAGAGCTAGAGAACAACCTCTAGACAGATGGACTACTAACTACAACTAGACTAACCCACATAGAGCTAGAGAGAACAACCTCTAGACAGTTGGACTACTAACTACAACTAGACTAACCCACATAGAGCTAGAGAACAACCTCTAGACAGATGGACTACTAACTACAACTAGACTAACCCACATAGAGCTAGAGAACAACCTCTAGACGGATGGACTACTAACTACAACTAGACTAACCCACATAGAGCTAGAGAACAACCTCTAGACAGATGGACTACTAACTACAACTAGACTAACCCACATAGAGCTAGAGAACAACCTCTAGACAGATGGACTACTAACTACAACTAGACTAACCCACATAGAGCTAGAGAACAACCTCTAGACAGATGGACTACTAACTACAACTAGACTAACCCACACATAGAGCTAGAGAGAACAACCTCTAGACGGATGGACTACTAACTACAACTAGACTAACCCACATAGAGCTAGAGAACAACCTCTAGACGGATGGACTACTAACTACAACTAGACTAACCCACATAGAGCTAGAGAACAACCTCTAGACGGATGGACTACTAACTACAACTAGACTAACCCACATAGAGCTAGAGAACAACCTCTAGACGGATGGACTACTAACTACAACTAGACTAACCCACATAGAGCTAGAGAACAACCTGTAGACGGATGGACTACTAACTACAACTAGACTAACCCACATAGAGCTAGAGAACAACCTCTAGACAGATGGACTACTAACTACAACTAGACTAACCCACACATAGAGCTAGAGAGAACAACCTCTAGACAGATGGACTACTAACTACAACTAGACTAACCCACATAGAGCTAGAGAACAACCTCTAGACAGATGGACTACTAACTACAACTAGACTAACCCACATAGAGCTAGAGAACAACCTCTAGACAGATGGACTACTAACTACAACTAGACTAACCCACATAGAGCTAGAGAACAACCTCTAGACAGATGGACTACTAACTACAACTAGACTAACCCACATAGAGCTAGAGAGAACAACCTCTAGACAGATGGACTACTAACTACAACTAGACTAACCCACATAGAGCTAGAGAACAACCTCTAGACAGATGGACTACTAACTACAACTAGACTAACCCACATAGAGCTAGAGAACAACCTCTAGACAGATGGACTACTAACTACAACTAGACTAACCCACATAGAGCTAGAGAACAACCTCTAGACAGATGGACTACTAACTACAACTAGACTAACCCACATAGAGCTAGAGAACAACCTCTAGACAGATGGACTACTAACTACAACTAGACTAACCCACATAGAGCTAGAGAACAACCTCTAGACAGATGGACTACTAACTACAACTAGACTAACCCACATAGAGCTAGAGAACAACCTCTAGACAGATGGACTACTAACTACAACTAGACTAACCCACATAGAGCTAGAGAACAACCTCTAGACAGATGGACTACTAACTACAACTAGACTAACCCACACATAGAGCTAGAGAGAACAACCTCTTGACAGATGGACTACTAACTACAACTAGACTAACCCACACATAGAGCTAGAGAGAACAACCTCTAGACAGATGGACTACTAACTACAACTAGACTAACCCACACATAGAGCTAGAGAGAACAACCTCTAGATAGATGGACTACTAACTACAACTAGACTAACCCACATAGAGCTAGAGAACAACCTCTAGACAGATGGACTACTAACTACAACTAGACTAACCCACATAGAGCTAGAGAACAACCTCTAGACAGATGGACTACTAACTACAACTAGACTAACCCACATAGAGCTAGAGAACAACCTCTAGACAGATGGACTACTAACTACAACTAGACTAACCCACATAGAGCTAGAGAGAACAACCTCTAGACAGATGGACTACTAACTACAACTAGACTAACCCACATAGAGCTAGAGAACAACCTCTAGACAGATGGACTACTAACTACAACTAGACTAACCCACATAGAGCTAGAGAACAACCTCTAGACAGATGGACTACTAACTACAACTAGACTAACCCACATAGAGCTAGAGAACAACCTCTAGACAGATGGACTACTAACTACAACTAGACTAACCCACATAGAGCTAGAGAACAACCTCTAGACAGATGGACTACTAACTACAACTAGACTAACCCACATAGAGCTAGAGAACAACCTCTAGACAGATGGACTACTAACTACAACTAGACTAACCCACATAGAGCTAGAGAACAACCTCTAGACAGATGGACTACTAACTACAACTAGACTAACCCACACATAGAGCTAGAGAGAACAACCTCTAGACAGATGGACTACTAACTACAACTAGACTAACCCACACATAGAGCTAGAGAGAACAACCTCTAGACAGATGGACTACTAACTACAACTAGACTAACCCACACATAGAGCTAGAGAGAACAACCTCTAGACAGATGGACTACTAACTACAACTAGACTAACCCACATAGAGCTAGAGAACAACCTCTAGACAGACACACTGACGAGGCAAACATACAGACCTGCCAAAAGCATACATTGTGTTATTTTGTTCCACTTCCCACTCTCCTCTCTCCCTCTCCCCTCTCTCCCTCCCTCCCTCCCCCTCTCCCCCTCTCTCCCTCTCCCCTTCCCCCCCTCTCTCCCTCTCCCCCTCTCTCCCTCCCCCCCCCCTCTCCCCCCCTCCCCCTCTCTCCCTCTCTCCCTCTCTCCCTCTCCCCTTCCCCCCCTCTCTCCCTCTCCCCCTCTCTCCCTCCCCCCCTCCCCCTCTCCCCCTCTCCCCCTCTCTCCCTCTCCCCTTCCCCCCCTCTCTCCCTCCTCCCCTCTCCCCTTCTCCCCTTCCCCCCCTCTCTCCCTCTCCCCCTCTCCCTCCCCCCCTCCCCCTCTCCCCTCTCCCCCTCTCTCCCTCTCCCCCTCCCCCCCTCTCCCCTTCCCCCCCTCTCTCCCTCTCCCCCTCTCCCTCCCCCCCTCCCCCTCTCCCCCTCTCTCCCTCTCTCCCTCCCCCCCTCTCCCCCTCTCTCCCTCTCCCCTCTCACCCTCCCCCCCTCTCCCCTTCCCCCCCTCTCTCCCTCTCCCCCTCTCTCCCTCTCCCCTCTCCCCTCTCTCCCTCCCCCCTCTCTCCCTCCCCCCTCTCCCCCTCTCTCCCTCTCCCCCAGGGAAGAGATGACCCTGACCAGGAAGATCGGCTCGCTGCGCTACTTCTACAGCGCCTCTTACTTCTTCTCCGCCATCCTGGTCATCGTGTCGGCCATCGTTCCGCACGCGCTCAGCAACGGCATCATCCTGCGGCGCATCTTCACCACGGCGTCCTACTGCATGGTGCTCCGCATGACGCTCACACGCCAGCTGCCCGGCTCCATCCAGATGTGGTACGACACCCTGGCCCTGGTCGCCAAGATCGAGGTGGGCTGGAGGACAGAGGGGGAGACACGCACACACACACACACACACGCACACACACACACACACACAGTCTCACACACACAAGCACACACACACACACACACAATCACACACACACACACACACACACACACACACACACACACAGTCTCACACACACAAGCACACACACACACACACAGACAGACAGACAGACATAGACACACGCACACACACACACGCACACACACACACACACACACACACACACACACAGTCTCACACACACAAGCACACACACACACACAGACAGACAGACAGACATAGACACACACACACACACACACACACACACACACACACAGACAGACAGACAGACATAGACACACGCACGCACGCATACAAATGTTATCGCTTTTCGGGAGTGGCAGCTTTACTGTAGTGGGATTCATTTGTCTTGAGATCAGCGCGGTGCGGCCAGCGTTAAAGTGTGTGTGTACATCAACAACATGCGCTACGCCCAAAGGTCGAGACGGAGATGAAACAGAAAACACCACATTCAGCTCTGTGTTTAAATACAAACACTGTTGATACTCACGGAGCCACTTAACAGAACACTAAAGGGGTTTTTACACAATCGAATAACAATGGGCAGTTAGTCAACCCGCATTGAAACCTACAAAATCATGCATTTTTTTACGTTAAGTTAATAAGTAAATTGATATTGACAGAGAACATCTTTCATTATATATTGTCTCTTGAAGAAAATTTCCATTCAAAAAGAGGCTTGGTAGGTTGGATATAAATGGAAAGGTAGTGTTCAAACCCTGAGTATTTAGATGTTATAAAAACAAAGCATTCAATAGCTATAGCGTTGCTCTCTTAGTATATCTACATATTTCATGACTTGATAAATCACATATCCCACATGCCCCCCTGTATATCTGTAGAATAGTGCAGTGTGTACAAAACAAACATAATTCATCGGAATGGGGTTTGCATTTTTTATGTAACATCCCTAATGTAATGTTCCCTACCTAGAAACATTGTCAATTTAGTAAAATGGGTCAATGCCCCAAATGTCAGTCTATTTAAACCAGTTGGCCTAGAACCAAACTCCTTAAAGAAAACAGTATGTCCCTTTTACCAGTGATATACGGGATAACTTAAACTATAATTTAGTTGATGCTGCATTTGATCTGAAGAGCTGATGACACGCACGCACGCACGCACGCACACACACACGCACACACACACATGCACTGACACACACACACACACACACATGCACTGGCACACACATACATACATGCACTGGCACACACACACACATGCACTGGCACACACACGGGTACACACACATACACGCACTGGCACACACACACACACGCACACACTGACCTGTGTGTATCTGACGTGTATGAAGTGTGTGTGCTTATTTTGAGGTGTGTGTGACGTGAGTGTCTATGCTAAGGTGTGTGTTTGGTGTATTAGTCTAACCCTAACCCTGCACCAGGATGTGTGTGTGGCACTGTGTGTTTCTATGTTCAGGAGCATCTTTATAGTGGTGTGTGTATCTTCCTTCCAGGACTTCCTGCTAAAGGAGGAACACCGGGCGCTGGAGTACAACCTGACCACCACAGAGCTGGAGCTCGACAACGTCTCTGCGTCCTGGGACGAGGTGTGTTTGTGTGTGTAAATAACTTCACTCATCACTGGGTTTTCTTTTCTAACGTTAACCATATCGTTGGTTACCCTGGAAATCGAGAGTTCTCGCAGGAGCACAATTTGAATTTGCTCAGCGAGTCACTCTGGGAACGAGCAATATACTCTCTCCCCAATTCCCCTGGCCCAGAGCATTAACCAATCACATCGGTTTATCTGATATAGGCGTGCCGAAAGCGTTACTGTTTTACCGACCGGATACGGCAAGAGTCTTATCTATTGGTTAGCTCCGCAGGTCTGGATACTGTCATTGGTCGTAGGGTTATCCAGTGGTTATCCAGTGGTTATCGTAGGGTTATCCAATTGCGTGCAGTGATATTTTCAAATGCATGCTTGGTGCCGCCCCTCGAGTTGGGCCATTTTCATTACTCGTTGCCAGACCCTACAGCTTTCTAGATGTGGGTCTGGACTTCCAGGCTAACCGTTGGTGGCTTTTGGAGACATTGATCTGGACAGCAAACTATAAAGATTATGTTGAGCAGCATGGCCCCTGAAGAGAGGGAGTAGCAAGCGGCATTGCAGTCATAGAGAGTAGTGGATGGGGTGTATGGTTTGACCATGTCCAGCTCTGGGTCAGAGCCATCTGTAGCACTGTAGGCAAGCACCAGGGACTTGGATCGGATTCAAGCAGCCACCAGTAGGAGCGGTGTAGTGTGGGAGAACCTGAGCTGGTTGAAGTCCAGCTGGGCTGTGGCATTCTGGAAGAGCTTCACAGAATGAATGGCACATGCAGGCAGACCAGCCAGAAGGGAGGCGGTGTAGGCTAGCCGCGAGGTGACCGAGGAACGGAAGTGTCCTCCTGAAGCTGTAGAACATGAAATGAGGTTGAGAGCCGGTCAGCCCCTGTCACACACAGGTTCCTTGGTAACCGAGACACAGTCACCACCAGTGTTGTGAACGTTACTTTAAAAAAGTAATTAGTTATAGTTACTCACTACTTGTTCCAAAAAGTAACTGACTTAGTAACTGAATTACTCAAAAAATATTTCAGTAATTCAAATAATTCTATAATAATAATATAATTATTATTATAGAATTACTAAAAGTAACTAGTTACCAGGGAAAGTAACTATTTTCGTTACTGTAAAAAAAGAAAGTTGCTACATGTCAAAGAATTTGGATTTTTCTGAGCAGTTTTCACTTGGCCTTAATGTGTTAAATGGTTGAACTGCCCATTCAAGGCCCTGATAAACTTCTAACTGAATTTTAATTTGCTTGGTTGCAAAGGCTGTGGAACATCTGCCGAATACTACAGAGAATGCCAACTTTTTATCGGATTGCTCCGGACTCGCCATTTCTGCTGCTTCATCGAATCTGTTCGGTGTGTGCGTGCGTGCGTGTGTGTGGCGCGCGTGTCCTGGCTTGTGTGTAAAAAGACTGGCTCCGATTGGCCACCATGAAACATGACTGCCTTAGCCAATCATAATCGCTTATCTCGTTGTTGACCCACCCGGTCTCCTCACTAGCAGTTTGTGTTTGGAGCCGGGGGTGCGTTCGGATTACGCAGTTTATTCAATCAATTCATTGTAATGCACCACATTTAACGTACAGTAACGGTAACGGCATTATAACGACAGAAACAGTAATTGGTTCGATTACCCCGTTACTGAAAAAAGAACGGCGTTACCTAACGGCGTTCTTTCAAACGGTGTTATTCCAAACACTGGTCACCACATAGTGATCAATATAACAAACAGATAAAAGAACCAGAGGACTTCTATTCCCATCATGCTTCCCAAGATAATGGATTTATTTGTGGCTATCACCTGTGGAGAGCCATCTCATTGTAGTTCGACATTGTGCCCATAAACCTACCAGTGCACACAGGTGTGATTTATTGACCACCCGATACCGTGAGAAAAAGGAGCTTGCATCATTAGGCTTTCGCTTTGCTGGGAAACTTCTTCATCGGCTTTTTAGATCGGGAATCCTGAACACCCACTTATTCCTGGATGCCCTCCTTGTACACTGCTCTTCCTGGCAGCATATCGTTCTTAGAGTGGGGAGGGGGGGTCTCCTTTCTTTACTGTTGACAGAACGCACGTCAGCTCATTTGAATGTGAATTACATGGGTGGCCTCGTAGACGAGCCACAGCAACCCCCTTGGCATTGAAGGGACACTGACCCATAAAAAGACCGTAGAGGTCAATAATTAAACCAGCTCGTCATGACAGCTTCCTCTTTTCTCCAGTGGATAGACGTGTCAACCCATGATGTATAGGATTGTGGTGACAGATTGAATGGACAACACTGTGAAGCCTCTTTAGGGCCTCAGAAGGACAACGATTACGCAATGCATAATTTAGGTATTCAAAGTGGGATGAATCCCATTATTCATTTCTCACAAACAAACACAAAGTAAACCCACATGCACACACTGACTCTTAGCCTAGTGAGGTAAATCTGAGAAATTTACTTTTAATGTATTCTGTATGTATTTACGTAATGTATTTTTCTTTTTTAAAGGCATGTTGTTTTGTGCACAATATAACAGAATTGAAAGATGCATGAAAAAAGTTGACATACTTTGAATACTCTCAAAATGTTTGATAAAAAGTTCACGTTATTGCATTTCATTATGTGCTCTAGTGGTACTAACTCCTCCTCTCCTCCTCCTCTCCTCCTTCCAACACAGGGCATCGGGGAACTGTTTGAGAAGATCAAGCAGGAGAACAAGGCCAACGGGCACGCCAACGGAGACGCGGGTCTCTTCTTCACCAACCTTTACGTCACGCCGGTGCTGAAGAACATCAGCCTGTACATGGAGAAGGGCCAGATGCTGGCGGTGGCCGGCTCCACTGGATCAGGGAAGGTGGGTCATGCAACACAACATCACCAGGACTAAAGGGCTGATTATGACCCCACGTTCACGCAACGCAAGGGCGTTGCGGACCCTCCTTGTGTCCACCGAAAGGGCCTGACGTGCGCCTCCCGAAAATTGTATTCTTCCGTCGAGGCGACGCAGCAGCAAGGGCTGTGATTGGTCCACTTTCTAAAACCCGACGCAGAACCATAAAGGTTCAGGACTGCGTCGAAGCGTCTGCGTGGTCATTGCGTTGCGTGAACATGGAACCATAATCAGCCCTTAATAGCAAAATACCTGATGTGATGCGAAAATGACGGACAGCTACGTAATCCTTTGGGAGGAGTGGTGTACTTCGTGTATGTATGTCTGTGTGTATTTGCATATGTGTGTTCATATGTGTGTTCGTATGTGTGCCTGCATGTGCCCCTACATGCGTGTGCGTGTCTGTGTGTGTGTGCGTGGACATCTCTTTGACTGACTTGCCCCTGGCTCTGGTTTCAGAGCTCCCTGCTCATGATGATCCTGGGAGAGCTGGTTCCGTCGGAAGGGAAGATCCGACACAGTGGGCGGATCTCCTTCTGCCCCCAGACGTCCTGGATCATGCCCGGAACCATCCGTGACAACATCTTGTTTGGCCTGACCTATGACGAGCTCCGATACACCTCTATCATCAAGGCCTGTCAGCTGGAGGAGGTACTGACGTCACATCCTGTCTGGGGCTTCACTGTGGTCCTGCTGGGGTAAACAAAGCCGCATGTTTGTGTTCAGGGGTCTTAGGGGTAAGAGAGCTGAGTGGGCAGAGGAATCATATGTGCAATAGGGGAGGGAGAGGAAGGGAGGGAGAATGAGAGAGAAAGAACTGTAATCACATGGGAGAGAGAAAGAGAGAGGGAGAGAGTCAGAGGGAGAGATGAAGAGAGAGAGAGAAAGTTAAAGTTTAAATAGATGAAAAATCTGTAGAGAGAGGTAGCGAGAGAGAGAGAGAGAGAGAGATAGATAGAGAGAGAGAGAGATAGAGAGAGAGAGAGAGAGAGAGAGAGAGAGATAGATAGAGAGAGAGAGGTAGAGAGAGATAGATAGAGAGAGAGAGGTAGAGAGAGATAGAGAGAGAGAGAGCGAGAGAGAGAGACAGAGAGAGAGAGGTAGAGAGAGAGGTAGAGAGAGTGAGAGAGAGAGGTAGAGAGAGAGTGAGAGAGAGGTAGAGAGAGAGTGAGAGAGAGAGGTAGAGAGAGAGAGAGAGGTAGAGAGAGAGAGAGAGAGAGAGAGAGAGAGGTAGAGAGAGAGATAGAGAGAGTGAGAGTGAGAGTGAGAGAGAGAGAGAGAGAGAGTGAGAGAGAGAGAGAGAGAGAGAGCGATTAGTACACAACAGGGCACTTTCTGCTGAGTCTCAGTGTTGAGTGATGGCTTCTTCTCGTTCCGACCTCCAGTGTGAGCTGGGGCAGACGGTCTCAGCTCACACTGGGACCGTCTGCTGTTGTCATGGAGATGGGATATCATCTTGCCGGTTGCATTTGATGAGCATGACAATGAGGGGGTTCCTGACTGAACCGATAACGAGCCCTGGAATCCCTGGCCTACAGTGGGCTGAGCGGGTCCTTTGGTTAAGTGCTTTCAACAGTTTGATCCACATTTAGTAGGATTAGTTACGTATAAACACACACACACATATGTGTCATCTACGTCTACGTCTTCCAGACACTTCAATGAGGACAGCCCATCATCTGTGATCTGACGTGGGCGCAGACTAGTACAACCTCCCCCCATGACGGCCTACGTTTCCGCTTACGTTACTTCCAGCGTTTAGGGTAAACACTGGTCTGATGTCACAGCAAACAGCCCGCTCTGCGCTACTGAAAGGCTCCAACAGAACAACCACATGACTCGGCATGGAGCAGGCCTCCAAGACCGAAAGAGGGCGATGATAAGGGCTCCGCTTGGCCTATGTAACACCCTGGTCGTCCTCGAGGGCCGCTGTGTGTCAATGCAAATCATGGTCTATGGTACAATGCACACGGTCGTCATGAGTCATCAGTCATGTCGGGGGGGAGGACCCAAACCAAAGGGACGCGTCTAAACCCAATACCATGATGATCAGCTGCTCCTCCCACAAGGAGAATCACCACGGCAACCCCCTAGGGGGCCTAGAGGCGACCCGGCAGAGTTATCCCCCCCACCCCCAGCTTGTTGAAACACCAGACAACACAGCCCTGGGGGGTCCCCCAACCCCCCCACTCTGTTCAAACCCCCCAGTAAGCCGCTAGCCCCTAGCTCCTAGCCCCTAGCTCCTAGCCCCTAGCTCCTAGCTGCCTTGCTTTGTTCGGCTACTTGACTCACAACATGCCTTTTCACTAGCTCGCCACGCTGGACGCGCTGTTAAACACCCTGTTAACTTAATTCCCTGTGGCTTGCCAGCAGGAGAGCGGAAGTGGCAGATAAAAAGGTAGGAGGTTTTGTGTTTCAAGGAATAAGATGGACACCTTTTGTGTTTAAAGGAATAAGATAGACTTAATCCTTCACTCCATTCCTGTGCCATCCTCCCTCAGTGTCCCGCTGAATGTTTTGGTCACAGTATTGGTCGGTGGCGTCTCGTACTGTCCTGTTTGTTTTGATGTTCTGTTCTGTCCTGTCTGTTGGCACACTAAATGTTCTGGCCTGGGTGTATTTGTTATTTGTTGTATTTGCCATGTTTTATCATTCACATTTTTGTATTACGTATTCATTTACTATTTATCATTTTACTATGGCTATAGAGTACCTTTAGCTGCATAAGGATGGGTATACAAACAATAATGAATACAAACATAGCAAAACAAATACATGATATGCTCAACCATATTATCTATATACACAAATATATATGTTTTTAAAAAGAGTAGCTGTCAGTTACTTTTACTTTACTTTAACTGTTAGACATTCAAATGTGAGGAACAGGTTCCGAGCACTTTTCAAGCTGCCCTTCACTGCTTGCTCCTCCACTACGGCACTAACCATAAGAAGTCAGGTTTTGGATATTGTGCTGATGCTGATTTTGTCATTCCAAATATAAACAGTTTACAGTACTTGCAAGCAGCCAGTCTACAGGATATCTTATTTTGACCACATTAAACAGTGAACCAATACTCTGACAGCCACTTTCTTAATTATTTTTTACTGGGGCCTAATATCCAATAGATTTCAGCCTAATAAATACAATTCAATAAGAAGGTCAATAGACCCTTTTTCATCTTGGTATGATAAACACCGGTGTCGCCCTGCACTAATTACGGCCCCCTTTATGTGGCAGACCACGGGCAGCAGACTGAACCAGTGAGGACCATGTACCCTGGAACATAAAGCAGCAGACCCATAATGAGTGTTATTAGGGGGACACCTGTGTGGGTTCTTGGTTGACGCAACATATTGAATCTGATATTTACATTGATGTGTGTGTGTGTGTGTGTGTGTGTGTGTCTCCTATCACTCTGTGAGAGGCAGTGCGGTAGGCAGAGGCTTGTTTTGGGGAGGTGACGCTACCCTCATGGCCTGTGGTATCAATGGTGTTGTCATGGTTACCCAATTATGACGGCCGTCTTCGCCCTGTGGTGCGCTTAGCGTCATCACAGTTACTGTTGTAATGACTATTTTGATGATGTGGCGGTACGCCCACATTGTCATGGTTACTCTCAGTGAGATTGGCTGCCGTACACTGTGCTATCACGCCATGGCATATTCACTGGAAGCCACTTCCAGCCGTCCCTGTTCATTCAAAGGAAGATGCAAAACGCAATCTCTCTTTTTTGTCCCTCTGACCATGTTCATGGCAATCTAATCATTACAAATATAAATATAAACGCAAGCGGTGATTAATGGGGTCCGAGCAAAATGAAAAGTCAAGAACACACTAATGGAAGATATATAAATATGACATATAATTATGAAGGAAAGATGTTGATGTTCCCCTTAATGCCATACTGTGCCTCGGCTGCAGAGCAATGGCAGATTGTCATGTTCAGCTTGTTCATAATTGTCTAATCGGGATTCGTACTCTCAAACTAAGGATCCTCAGTACAAGGCATTATCCCATTAAGCCACTGACAAACCTGAACTGTAGCCTCATTCACATGGTGAAAATGTCTATTGATAAGCACACAACAGCCAGAAAACCCCAAGCAAACATTTCTCAAATTAATTAAGGGCTTTCTTAAAAGCAAATACCTGAAAAATCTTTGAAATTCTGGGGAAATTAAACATTTGTTGTCAAGAACACTAATGGAAGAAATATTAATATGACAGGAAAAATGGTTAACGAAGAAGTTCCCCTTAATGCCATACTGTGTCTTGGCAGTCAGATTCTTGGAAAATAATGAGCCGGAATGTTGATTGCCTGAAGAATTTCAGGTGCTATGTTGTGTTACTTAAATGATTGGCAATGACAGAATGTCATGTTTAGCTTGTTCATAATGCTCTAATCGGGATTCGAACAATCAACATAAGGATCACCAGTACACAGCATTATTCCGTTGAGCCACTGACATTCCTGAACTGCATGAAGCCTCATTCACATCGTGAAAATGTCTATTGATAAGCATACAACATCCAGAAACCTCCAAGCACACATTTCACAAGAGAATTAAGGGCTTTCTTAAAAGAGTATAGATCCGAGAATTTGCACTGTTAATGGTATCCACCTAATGATAGCCGTATGGTAGTTATACAATAACAAAATGGTCATATAGGCAAAATGGGTTGAGACTGTTGACGTTTGGCATTTCTATGAAATTATGGGAAAAGTAAACATTTTTAGAGCAGAAGACCAGGGTGAAAAAGATGCATCTGATTTAAGAGATTAATATTATGAAAGAATTTTGAGTCCAGGTCAATCTGGTGAGGAGAAATAAGCCTAATTCATGATTTTTTACAATACCTCCACCTTTGGGTGCAGTACCACGAATTTGGGTTTATGGGTATTGGTTGTTATTGGTAACCACACCTGAACATTTCAAGAGTTTTCGACTTACGGTATAGGCAGCAGTTTGACTTTTACAGAAACAATAGGGGACCAAGCAGCTTCGCAGCTCGGACCCCTAATGAAACCTTGGTGTAACCTTGGCAAAATGATGGCAGCAGAAAAGTGAAAGAAATCAGTGAATCACAAAACATTTGTCTGCGTCACAAAGTCCTTGGGGCTGCCTGTGCTGGTCTGAGTCCTATTTTCAATATGTGTGTTTGAATGGGAGACTTTATTAGCCTGACTCTGCCCGCCTACGTACTTCCGCTCAATTTTCATTTCCCTTCAGTACCACTTCTTGGTTTGCGGTCAAATTTTGCCGGTCCAATCAGAAAACAGAGGGAGTGACTGAGAACAATGACGTTGAGGTAGTGCGTTAGTTTAAGTTGTAGTCAAACGTTAGCGATTGGTTATGGCAGAATCAGAGTGGCACTGGGCAGATTCAATTGTTTTAAACTCCATCAGACACCTGCCTTCAAGTGATTTATTTTTGTCAATGGAGATTGGCCAGACTCTCAGACTGTGCAAATTAAATGAAGTACGAGAGTCTGGTAGGACCAGGCTAAGACTTGATCGCGTTATCTCTGTATTGCTGCATGTATTCCTCCCTCTCATCTAGTCTTCTTCCCTCTCTGGTGCAGGACTTTGCGCTGCTCCCTGAGAAGGACAAGTCCCCGGTGGTGGAAGGCGGTGTCACACTTAGCGGGGGCCAAAGGGCCCGCATCGGCCTGGCCAGGTACGATCAGCCACACACCTATCAGCATGCATCCTGTCCCCGCCTTCGTTTAATGTGACTGCATCACCTTCTCTCACATGACAGCAGCTCGCGGATTTCAATGTCTCTCCAGTTAGAACTACTCATGTTGATGTCGCTGCGTTGTCTCTGTTGTAGAGACAACGTAGCAACACCTCTACCCAAGCCCCCCAAAAAAATGTTGTTCACAAAGAAAAAAAACAACATAAATTGACGTCAGAACCCAAATCCTTGACCAATGAAGTCAACGGTCCATCTTTTTGCAGGGAGCAGTATTAGAACATAGCAGAGCATGGCCGTTTCCCCTTGACTCGCTGAAGATGTGCTGCTGAAACACAGCGTACCTCCGTGCTGACGCGTGGAACGCTCACCACTTATCTCACAGTATAAACTGATGAAGGCCTGAGGGGGGATCATATGAGTCACTGCTGTTATTAACGGTATCCAGTCATCCATTAATTGTACTTTACTAAAAATAGCCGGGGTGCATAAGCTTTCCAGTGTGCGTAGTCAAAGTCATAACAATTGTCTGATGGATGACTACTGCAATTGTCCTCGTTTAGATTTGGGTAACAAGGGACCTTAAGTTGCTCACTAATTAACCAATTAATCAAAGTGAGGCTGTTGTTGGTGTGTTGACAAACATAAGTTATGAGAGTGTAGCAGTGACAATAATCACACATCCTTCCTCCTATGTGTTGTTCTCTCCCTTAGCATACTGGGATGCTACACAATATTAATTACCACTCAATACAATAGATTTCTCATGAGCCACGGTTTTCCCTTATGTGTGTGAGTTTCCGGCTGGTGCTTGTGGTGCTTTTTACAACCACAGTAGATAGATGTTATGGCTCGCCTGAATCCCTTGTAGATTATTAAAAGGGCGTGCATATCCATTTGTTAAAGTGTCCGGGATCTGCCTGATGACTTCCTTTTCAGATGGGATTTAAGTGCTTCTATCATTCCTCATGATCTGATTTAAGCCACTCTCTTGGAAACCCCACCACATGCTCATCTCTCTGCCTGACTTCTTCTATCTCTATCTCTTCTATCACTCTCTCCTTCCGGTAAGACAAATGAGCAAAAACAACAACTCCAATGTTGCCTAACAACTTGCCGCTTATGTGGGTTTTTGGTTCCAAAATGGCAGGCTTTAAAGGTCATGATCGATCGCTCAAGGTCATGTGATCGGTTATTGATCGCAACTGTAATTGTTGCAGGGAGCGTTCGTGCGTAACTAAAAGTATTGATTCTGGGAACAGGGGTGACATAAGTGGGGTTAACTTTACAGATTGAACCTTGCAAAGTGAAGCTTTCATCGCTCTGTGCCTAATCCCGCTGTTTCCAGCTGTGCGATGGGAACCATTACTTCAAGGACCCCATACATCAGTCACTTGGTCAAAAAGTCACTCAAATTACTCTTTTCTTCTGTCCCCCTCTGTCTATCATCATCTCTCTCATATGCTCTGTGTGTCTGTGTGTTTGTGTGTCTGCGTGCATGCGTGTGTGCGTGCGTACACGTTTATGTATGTGTGTGTGTGTGTGTGTGTGTGTGTGTGTGCGTCTCTCCCCCAGAGCCCTGTATAAAGACGCAGACCTCTACCTCCTTGACTCTCCTTTCACCCACCTGGACATCGTGACGGAGAAAGAGATCTTTGAAAAGTGTGTATTAGCAACAGAGAGTCTTTCATGTCTTTGGGGGGAAGGGATTAGTGTTTGAAGGTCAAGGATATAGGGTTTGTTGTACTTGACATGTTAAAGTTGCGCATGGTATAACTGTGTTATGCTGTTAGGTTAGAGGGACTAAAATGTATAATGTACAATGCTGAAATTGTATTGTTATTTTTCACAGTAGTATTTATGTATTGGGATATTGTAAAAGCCAGCTTGTCTTTCTCTTCAGAGAGCCGTAACGAGCTACACCCTTGATAACATTTCTTTATAGACAGATCTGGCTACCTTGATGATGTCTCTTTAGATGTAACCTGGTGTAGAGTCTGCATGTCCAACCGGCCCGCCCATGCACCCCCCACCCCAGGTGCCTGTGCAAACTGATGGCCTCCAAGACGCGGGTGGTGGTCACAAGCAAGCTGGAGCACCTCAAGCGCGCCGACAAGATCCTCCTGCTCCACAACGGCGTGTGCTACTTCTACGGCACCTTCTCGGAGCTGCAGGCCCAGCGGCCCGACTTCAGCTCCCTGCTGCTCGGCCTGCAGGCCTACGACAAGATGAACGCCGAGCGCCGCAGCTCCATCCTGACGGAGACGCTGCGCCGCGTGTCCGTGGACGAGACGGCCGCCTTCCGCTCCCCTGATCCCCTGCGCCAGGCCTCCTTCCGCCAGCCCGCCCCCTCCCCGGCCGCGATCAGCGACGCCCACCACCCGGAGAAGCGCAAGCAGTCGCTCATCCTCAACCCCCTGGCGGCCGCGCGCAAGTTCTCCTTCATCGGGGGCTCCCAGGGGCCGCCCCCCTCCGCAGGCGGCGGGAACTCCCCGCAGGACGACTCGCAGCACCAGCTCTCGGAGCGGAGGTTCTCGGTGGTGCCGGAGGACGACCAGGTGGAGGAGGTGCTCCCCAGGGGAAACATGTACCACAGCGGCCTGGAGCACCTGCACGGCCAGCGGCGCCAGTCGGTGCTCGCCTTCATCACCAACGGCGGCGGCGGCGGCGGCGGCGGCGGCGGCGGCGGCGGCGGCGGCGGCGGCGGCGGCGTGGGACAGAATCAGCACCAGCGGCGCCACGCGCAGATGCAGTCCTCCTTCCGGCGGAAGCTGTCCCTCACGCCGGCGTGCCAGCTGGCGTCGGAGCTGGACATCTACGCCCGCCGCCTGTCCCTGGACAGCGTGTTCGACATCAGCGAGGACGTGGACCAAGAGGACATGGAGGTAGGGGCGAGACGGAGATGAGATCAGATTAGTGTCGTGCTTTGTTGAGCCCCGATGGGACAAATACTTTATTGATTGAGAGTATATGCTGTATTATTATAATATAATATTATGTGCATGATAGATTAAACTATACATGATATTGCTACAGAGTAACCTAACACTACATATATCAAAAATAGGAGTGGCATCTCTAGATAAAACAGGTTAACTTGCATAGATTTTACCCAATCAAAAACTCAAATATGCCTGTGAACTCTGTTAAGTATGTTAATTGTCCCATGGATAAAAACGAGATTAATTTTATTTCTGATTTGTTCTACAAAAACCAGATGTTTCTCTTCACAGCAATGTTTTGCCGATGAGCACGAAAACATTTTTGAAACTACCTCATGGAACACCTATCTGCGCTATATCACCACCAACAGGAACCTGGTCTACGTTTTAATATTCATAGCTGTTGTCTTCATTATTGAGGTAATTACGATTTCTATTTCATATTGATCCAACTTTATACTGTTGATTAGCTCCACTCTGAATGTACTGTGAAGTCGAGTTCTGTTTCTCCAGTGCATATGTCTTCTCTCACTCTGCAGGTTGCAGGATCAGTCATAGGCATATTTCTCATCACTAAGTAAGTATAATGTTTCATTAGAGTACTCATTCATTCATTCACTCATTCATACTGCGAAGAAAAAAATATATTGTTCGACTAT
This sequence comes from Pollachius pollachius, assembly GCF_949987615.1. Classification (NCBI taxonomy): domain Eukaryota; kingdom Metazoa; phylum Chordata; class Actinopteri; order Gadiformes; family Gadidae; genus Pollachius; species Pollachius pollachius. Next base: position 307,508 of record NC_136942.1, on the reverse strand, counting down.
TGACTCAAGCAACACACTGCTATTAGTTTATTCTAATTTAATGTATCATTGTTTAACATATAATTTTCAAATTGGTACAAAGCAATTCACAGAGAGCAAATATTTCCTAAATAAAAGGCACACATTTGGCTTTTATTCAGGAGATGAAAGCTTGTGTATTTGGGGGAGTGACAGTAGCTTCTCTGCAGTCACAGTAACATTCTACAGGGAGAGGAACTCCTTGCACGTTCATCACTAAAGGGCTGATTATGGTCCCACGTTCCCACAACCCAAGGGGGGTTACGGACCCCTTATGTCCTTGCGGACCCTCCTTGCGTCCACTGGAAGGGCCTGACGTGCGCCTCCAAAATATTGTAACCTTCTGTCGAGGCGATGCAGCAGAAAGGGCTGTGATCGGTCTGCTTACTAAAGCCCGACGCAGAACCATAAAGGTTCAGCACAGCGTTGAAAGCGTCTGCTAGTCGTTGCGTTGCGTGAACGTGGAACCATAACCAGCCCTTACTACACAGCTCTTATCAATGCTGTGGAACGCTCCGTTCACTTGCATGGGCCTTCACAACTTCAGGCGGTGAATAATTGTAAGCATATAATGACAGTCTTTTGTATCACTCCGCAAGTAGTCCGATAACTTATCCACACCAGTGTACTCAGTTGCTAAGCAACGTCAACGTCTTTGGCAGACTATTTTCTCTGCTGATCAACGCTACGAATGCTGGTAACAAATATATAATAAAAAAAAAAGCTGTGTAATAAGCAGGGTAATGCATAGAGGGCCAGTCATTATCGAAAATAAGCCCCTTTCTGTCGGGGCTTATTTTCCCGATAATGACCGGCGTTCTATACATTATCCCTTACGTAACACCCCCCCCGCCCCTTCCCTTATCCAAGAGAGATCTGGAGAAACGAGGCCAACCCCAACTCCCCCTCCTACATCGCAGAGCACGCCAACATGACCGCCTCCAAGCCCACCCACCTGGCGGTCATCGTCACGCCGACCAGCGCCTACTACATCATCTACATCTACGTGGCCACCTCGGAGAGCGTGCTGGCCCTGGGCTTCTTCAGGGGCCTCCCACTGGTGCACACGCTACTCACCGTCTCCAAGAGGCTCCACGAGAAGATGCTCAGCGCTGTGCTGCGAGCCAACATCGCCACGCTCAACACCATGAAGACCGGTGAGGCCCCTAACCCTGGGCTAGGGCCCCGCTCCTAGGTTAGGGCCCCCTCCTCGTGGGTTAGGGCCCCCTCCTCGTGGGTTAGGGCCCCGCTCCTAGGTTAGGGCCCCCTCCTCGTGGGTTAGGGCCCCCTCCTCGTAGGTTAGGGCCCCCTCCTCGTGGGTTAGGGCCCCCTCCTCCTAGGTTAGGGCCCCCTCCTCGTGGGTTAGGGCCCCGCTCCTAGGTTAGGGCCCCCTCCTCGTGGGTTAGGGCCCCGCTCCTAGGTTAGGGCCCCGCTCCTAGGTTAGGGCCCCGCTCCTAGGTTAGGTCCCCTTCCTCCTAGGTTAGGGCCCCCTCCTCGTGGGTTAGGGCCCCCTCCTCCTGGGTTAGGGCCCCCTCCTCCTGGGTTAGGGCCCCCTCCTCCTAGGTTAGGGCCCCCTCCTCGTGGGTTAGGGCCCCTTCCTCCTAGGTTAGGGCCCCCTCCTCCTAGGTTAGGGCCCCCTCCTCGTGGGTTAGGGCCCCCTCCTCGTGGGTTAGGGCCCCCTCCTCGTGGGTTAGGGCCCCCTCCTCGTGGGTTAGGGCCCCCTCCTCCTAGGTTAGGGCCCCCTCCTCCTAGGTTAGGGCCCCCTCCTCGTGGGTTAGGGCCCCGCTCCTAGGTTAGGGCCCCGCTCCTAGGTTAGGGCCCCGCTCCTAGGTTAGGTCCCCTTCCTCCTAGGTTAGGGCCCCCTCCTCGTGGGTTAGGGCCCCCTCCTCCTGGGTTAGGGCCCCCTCCTCCTGGGTTAGGGCCCCCTCCTCCTAGGTTAGGGCCCCCTCCTCGTGGGTTAGGGCCCCTTCCTCCTAGGTTAGGGCCCCCTCCTCCTAGGTTAGGGCCCCCTCCTCGTGGGTTAGGGCCCCCTCCTCGTGGGTTAGGGCCCCCTCCTCCTAGGTTAGGGCCCCCTCCTCGTGGGTTAGGGCCCCCTCCTCCTAGGTTAGGGCCCCCTCCTCGTAGGTTAGGGCCCCCTCCTCGTAGGTTAGGGCCCCCTCCTCGTGGGTTAGGGCCCCCTCCTCCTAGGTTAGGGCCCCCTCCTGTGGGTTAGGGCCCCCTCCTCCTAGGTTAGGGCCCCCTCCTCGTGGGTTAGGGCCCCCTCCTCCTAGGTTAGGGCCCCATCCTGTGGGTTAGGGCCTCACTCAAAGAGGCTTTACAAAGAAAAACAAGAAAACCAAATACAGAAAAATTCAAAATAAAAATAAGGTTTTGAAATGTGTCAGGTGCGGTAAAGGTGGGCTCAGGGTCATAAGCTTTCTTGGAGAGGTGAGTTTTGAGTTGACTCTTGAATGTGGTTATTGAGTCTGAGTTGCATATGTGTGAGGGGAGGGAGTCGATCTACGTAGCCTTGAAGTTAGTGTCTTCATGATAGAATGTGTTAGTATATTTATAAAAAAAAGTAGCATATTGTACCTTTAATTACAGTATGTCTTAACTATTATCAATATACATTTTTGTTGTAAGTGCAAGTGTATTGTTTTTTTATGTGCTGAAAACGGCCCCTTGTAATGTGTCTGCAGTGCTTAGAGAGCTAATGATTGTTTTTGGGCCCTGCGGCAGGTCGGATCATGAACAGATTCACCAAGGACATGGCGACTATAGATGACATGCTGCCTCTGGTTCTCTTTGACCTCATACAGGTATGCCTGGGCCTCATGCACATACTGTGTTCTAAAAAATATAGCACATTTCCTTCGGGAGATAGACAGTGCTCATGACTCAATTAATCTGAATTGAATTCAAGGAGTGGTGTGAATCTCTGATTTAAATACAATACCGAAAAAAACAAAATCAATAACTAAAGACAATAAAAATCCCAAGTTATTACATATTTTTCACCAATACTCACAGTGCATTACACATCTATGGAGCCGAATCACCATCAGTTTTTTTTGTATTCAAAAGCCAATTCCCTCACAAATCAGACGACTGCAGTATGAACTGAACCGGCCACCACGTGGGCAGCCACAGGTTAAGGCCACTGATCTGTTATTGTTTACAATAAATACAATACTTAAAATGTAGATAGTCCTACTGCACCAAAGAGTCAAGCTACATATCCAATGAAAAATACAGTTATAATAACCACCGTAAAGCCGTCCAATAACATTAGCCGAAAAGGGACTGGTTTATCTTTGACAAATGTCAGACAAATGTACACTAAATATCCACACAAAACAATGTGTGACCGTTGATTTCCAATGGTACCCCAACAACACACGGAAACATGGGGCGCAATCACTTCTGACTGCAACGCGGCTGAGTGACAGCATCTCCAGAGCAACCAGAACAGTTGAGCAGATTTCAGCTTTATGGAGTTATGCTGATATATCTCTGGCTGTACTTGACGGTGTAAATGTACCTTCATGCTATGTATCTCAGTCATCCCCTCTCTCTCTTTCTCCAGTTGAGCATAATCGTGTTGGGAGCTATATTCACCGTGTCCATCATAAGGCCCTACATCTTCATCGCAGTCATCCCTTTGGGCGCCATCTTCGTCTTCCTCCGGAAGTACTTCTTACGAACTGGACAGCAACTCAAACTGCTTGAGGCCGAAGGTAAGACTATTTGCGTGCGTGCATGCGTGCGTGCCCCTTAGACCGGCTTCTCCATGCAGGAATAAAAAATATTCAGTGAATGCAGGATGTTGGGGAATAAAAGAAAAAATCCCAACGTCAGAGTCGCCCCCGCCCAGCCATCAGCAGGCAGACCGACCGGCGACTTTTACCATAGCGACCTGTGGTGATGGGGTCAAAGGGCTGCCATGCCCATTAGGGGATTGTTCCCTGAGCTTGCCTGCCGAGTCAAGCCGAGTCAAGAGTCCCCAGGAACACCGGGTTTATTTTTGCTGGTGTACCTTTTGTGCCAGAGTGAAGCGGAGAGGAAGAGAGAGGGCCATCTGTGCGGACCCTGCTGACAGACATGACAGGGTGTTGTCGTAGATATTGGCCCGGCTCTCAACGCCATCTCCCCCCATGGCAACGTCCCCGATTCTGCCAGGCCCTGCTCTGACCGGGACCGGGTCAGAGAGAGGGGTGACCCGATCTGGGATTTCCTTCAGCTCCATCCTGGACTCTCCTCTACAAAGAGAGAGAGGGGAGGAGACAGGAGAACGTGTGTCACACATTGTCTGTGCACAAAGGACAGGGCAGAATGTCACATGCTCTGGTCACCTCTGGCTCCTGCCCATAGCAAACACTTGTGAAATGGAATTGTGTGTCAACGTGAAATCATGCAGCGAGACACAGTGGGTGGGGTCCTTTGAAAGACTGAAGAAGGGAGGATATTCCGAGAAGCACAGGGAAGTACGATTAATTTGCAATTAGTGAGAAGCTGTTTAATGAGAAATAGTTTCAATCTGGGACGATAATTCAATAGAGTGAGAGAAAAACAATGCTGAAATCTCCACCCTTAAGTGTTTGCCTTTTCTCACTAGGGCTTGGTGATTTGGCCTAAAATAATAATAATAATAATAATAATAATAATAATAATAATAATAATAATAATAATAAAAACAACTCAGTTTTTTTCAAACCAAACTCGATTATTATTTTAATCGATTTGTTTCTATAAGTGAAAAAAAGAATATTTTTTAAGTTTGGATTTGTTTTGATGAATAACAATGATTAACAGAAGCTAAATAAATAACCCCCATCTCCCACTCTGCTGCGTGCCTCAGTTTGAGATGTAGGAATAATATGAGCTGCTGCTTATGGTCGCCACAGACTTTAAGCAAACTCTACACACTCACATTTTTCAGTGCATGCTGTCATGTTGATATTTAACCCATTTCTTTTTTTTTTTTTATAATCGATTTTCGTCCTAAACCATAACTTCGAATTACGATTAAACATCTATTAATCGCCCAGCTCTACGTCTCACTAGGTTGTAAATGTTTTTGCTTTGATGGCCCTGAATTTAAGGTCTTTCAATTTCTTCTCTCAATTTCAACATTAAGTTGAAATGTATAAACTAAATGTAATCTCCTCAAACCTGCTTTAATGCTACATCTCTTTGCTGATGGCCAATGGCCTAACAGCTAACCGCTAGGGTTCACCTGTCACTGTCCACCATCTCCCATGATGAGCCCCCTCTCGCCCTTCCTCCTCTCTGCAGCACGCAGCCCTATCTTCTCCCACCTCATCATCTCTCTGAAGGGCCTGTGGACCATCCGTGCGTTCGGGCGGCAGGCGTACTTCGAGACCCTTTTCCACAAGGCCCTGAACACGCACACCGCCGCCTGGTTCCACTACCTGGCCACGCTGCGCTGGTTCCTCTTCCGCTGCGACGTCATCTTTGTCTTCTTCTTCACCGCCGCCGCCTTCATCGCCGTGGGAACCAACCGTGAGTACTGGAGGCGACGGCAGGGAGGGGGATGTGTGACGGGGTAAACGTTCACACAGTAGGAACGCGTCACAAACAAGCAAGCGGATGAACACACATCACATGGACGTACACAACACTTAGGAACCTGTGCAAACATGATGCCGCACACACACGCACGCACGCACGCACGCACGCACGCACACACATGCACACACGGGACCTCCGATGCAGTGGTAATAGAGTGTGTGATTGGAGCAGATTAGGTAGCAATTTGTCGGGCAATGGCTTCTTAATAGAGCTGATCTTACCACTTCTAAATACCTTAATGACATGAGCCGTGTGTGTGTGTGTGCATGTGTTAGTTGGCTATTTCTGTTAAATGAGCATGTTTGTTTGGGTATTTGGCTCTGTGGTTGCAATAGTGTGTGTGTGTGTGTGTGTGTGTGTGTGTGTGTTTGTTGGGGTAGGGGAGTGTGTGTGTGTATGTGTGTGTGTGTGTCAATGAGCATGCTTATCTGTGTATTTGGTTGTGTGGTTGCAATAATGTGTGTGTGTGTGTGTGTGTGTGTCTCTGTGTGTGTGTGCGTGTGTGTGTGCGTTTGTGTGTGCGTGCCTGTGCGTGCGTGTGTCTCTCTGTGTGTGTGCATGTGTGCGTCTGTGTGTGTGTGTGTGTGTGTGTGTGCGTGCCTGTGCGTGCGTGTGTCTCTGTGTGTGTGTGCGTGTGTCTCTCTGTGTGTGTGCGTGTGTCTCTGTGTGTGTGAGTGTGTGTCTGTGTGTGTGTGTGTGTCTGTGTGTGTGTGTGTGTGTGTGTCTCTGTGTGTGTGTGTGTGTGCGTGCGAGTGCGTGTGTCTCTCTTTGTGTGTGTGCGTGTGTCTCTCTGTGTGTGTGTGCGTGTGTCTCTCTGTGTGTGTGTGCGTGTGTCTCTCTGTGTGTGTGTGTGCGTGTGTCTCTGTGTGTGTGTGTGCGTGTGTCTCTCTGTGTGTGTGCGTGTGTCTCTCTGTGTGTGTGTGCGTGTGTCTCTCTGTGTGTGTGTGCGTGTGTCTCTCTGTGTGTGTGTGCGTGTGTCTCTGTGTGTGTGTGCGTGTGTCTCTCTGTGTGTGTGTGCGTGTGTCTCTGTGTGTGTGTGTGCGTGTGTCTCTCTGTGTGTGTGTGCGTGTGTCTCTCTGTGTGTGTGTGCGTGTGTCTCTCTGTGTGTGTGTGCGTGTGTCTCTGTGTGTGTGTGTGCGTGTGTCTCTCTGTGTGTGTTCCCCAGAGGATAAGCCAGGGGACATTGGCATCATCGTGGCTCTGGCCATGCTCATCCTGGGGACCTTCCAGTGGGCGGTCATCACCAGCATCACCGTGGACGGTCTGGTAGTTACACACACATACACACACACACAGAACCAGTAACACTCATGCATGGACGATATTAACACACACGTAAGTATCATTGCTGACTGAACGTCAACGAACCCTGTCATGCACCCAGCCCACCGCGACCGAGGCCAACAGCACCCACAGACAAATGCCAATCTTGCGTTCAAACAAATACAGCAAAGGTATCAGGAACTCAACGTGGTTGGGGGACAGCGTGTGACTTCTGCTTAAGAACCAGTGGACCTTTGCTAGCAGATGGTTCTCCACAGAGCGGCAGGGAGGGAACGACCGCTGAACACAACAACCCGTGCTGACGTCGTTGGGCTGATTTGTTTGGGAACAGCAGGCATGAGAACCAAGTACAACAGTTGGGTCAGCAGAACGGCTCTACATATGGCACTCTGGTGTGCTTTCAATTAGTCTGGCATCTGAGCTCCGATATTCATCCGTCCCTTCATTCATCTTTTTAGGGTTGACCTCCACATATCACATATCACACCACACGTAATGGCGTTCTGCCATGTTGAATGGTGCCGCATGAATGGTACATTCACATGTATTTGAAGTTGGAATGCGTTATCAGACAGAACGGAGCTCTCAGCAGCGGCTGGTCTGTGGAGGCTGCTGTTTGATTTCCTAGATGTATTATAATAATTATGGTTCATAATATAAAGTCCAAAGTCAAGGTTTATTGTCATTTGTGCAGAAAACGCAGGGTCATTCTCTACATTGAAATTCTTCTTGACCTGGCAGTCAAACAATATGTAGGAGGCATGCATCCATTGTTTCATCCCTCCACCCAATCATCGATCATCAATCAATCATCCCTTCACCCCCATTGGTCCAACCCCCTGTCCATCCATTCATCAGATCCATTAACTACGTATACTTCCACCCGACCACAGTGGTATTCAGAAGCCCAGTGTCCCAGCTGGACACTTTAACACACACTCACCCACACACATGCACACACACGCACACACATGTAGTCACACACACACACGCAATTAAATTCAAACTCCAGTAAAGTATCAACCACAATAACATGAATTAACACCACAGAACACATTGCACGATTTTAAGCATTAAAATATCATAAGCAGAAAGAGCAGACTTACATGCATCTGGGCAGTAACACACATTCACACACACACAGACACACACACACACATTTGTAAAAACCTTACACCTACAGATAACAAAACATAAACAGACACACAAAAACACCCGCACTCACATTCACACACACTTCAAAACCACACACACACAATAACACAATCAAGCTGCAGACTAACAGAAACATACCGACACACGCTGAGTACCCTACTGAGAATCACTGTGTTGGTGTCTGACTGGGAAAGAGGGTGAGACCGAGCTCCATCCACAATACTTATCCCCTGACCTGCATAGGTCACTCCCTTCCTCCCTCCCACACACACACACACGCATACACACGCAAGCACACACACACACACACACACGCACACACACTTTCTCTCTGTCGTTAAACCATACCTTACTCCCATCTCCCGCCAATCCGTCCTCCTCATAAACGGAAATTAAATTCAAACTCCAGTAAAGTATTAACCACAATAACATGGATTAACCACAAAGCAAGACAATGAGCCTCATCATATATCATGAGCAAAGTCGGCAGACTTCATTTCATCTTGGCAGAAACTCCCACATGTGGATGTCACACAGTCTGATTTTGAAATGCCATGTAGTCGGTCATCAACCCTGATCCTGGCAAAATATGGGTCCCTAGTCCCATTGAATACCTTTTCAGTTGTGCTGTTGAAAATTGAGTATAGCCGGTTCACACAGTATTAAAACGCAAACATCCTTTGCTGAATGTGTTTAGTTGAGTGACAAACTTACGTGTAAACGGCACACAAACATAAGGTATACTATGCGTCTTTCCCGGCACCTGTGTGGGAAATTTGAAAGTTTTGATAGCGTTATACCACAGCTCTGTAACTACACGTTTGTCTCTGTGGCCCCTGGCTTGCGAACAGAGAACCCTGTCTCAGTAGCAGTGGGACTGGAGAATGTCGTCCTCTTGATAAGTTTGGGTTTTTCTAACCTGTTTCTGAACACCACAATGTTCCTTGGTGATGAACAGCGTATAAGGATCCCTTTAGCTGACGCCCTGGCGACCGTCGACCAATAGCCTTCCTGGACTCCACAACAATGTTAAACATCAGCCGGCCACCATTCAACAATGGGTGCCCGGCGTCTCGTCTCTCCCCATAAGACACTCCCCTAACCCTCACATGCCAGCTCATTCTCTATTTGGTGTCCCCCCCCCTCAAGATGCGGTCCGTAGACCGGGTGTTCAAGTTCATCGACCTGCCCTCGGAGGAGAGCCACCAGGGTCGGGGGGGGCAGGACCTGGTCATCGACAACCCCCACGCGGACGGCCTCTGGCCCAGCCGCGGGCACATGGACGTGCAGGGGCTGACGGCCAAGTACACGGAGACGGGGCGGGCCGTGCTGAGCAACGTGTCCTTCAGCGTGGACGGGGGGCAGAGCGTGAGTCTGGACCATTCATCCAAACCGCGCTGTGATGCAACAGGACCTTATTTTTTTCCCGTGATTTGTTACTGTTACTGACTTGAAATCAGTAAGATTCATACATTTTTTTCTTTTACAATTCAATATTTAAATAAAGATGTTATAATATCAATTAATCTCAACACATCGGCCTGGCCTAAAGGAAAGAGCAGTTTATATGTTGACTGCTTCCAATGTTGTGTTGGTCATACTTATGACCTTATGACTATCTCATATTAAATCGCAATCGCATTATAGGTCCAAATAATCACAATTAGATTTTTATTTTTTTAATCTTTATTTAACCAGGAATAATCCCATTGAGATTCAGTATCTATTTTACGAGGGAGTCCTGGCCAACACAGCAGATTATTTCCCCAATCGTTCAGCCCTAGTCTCTAGGCCTCTTTACACTGCCATGCCGGTTCGGTGGCGGCTTGGCACGCCTGGCGATTTCACTGCCTTGCCTGTGTAAAAACCAAGGGGGTAAAATCCCCCGTTCAGCACTGGGCAGGCTTTCTTGGTCCATTGGAGAAGGCGGGGCTACGCATGGAGAGTAGAGCCTTTTAGAATAATTTGCATACTATGAATGTTTTTAATTATTTTTATGATGACTAAGAGATATGAGACTCGTATGCAAGAATGAGTATACATCGGAGTGTAGGCTAGAAACTCAATTAACTATTTCCAAGTGCAAAAACGGCAACATATTCTTTGTTTTGCTGACCACTTGTTTTTTAGGATGGGCGTTTTTTTTTTTGGAGGATAAAAAACGCCCCCTGGAACTGTGGAGCCGTCTTATCGCATTTACATCAGAATGAAACCGCCAATGTGTGTAGGGTACGGGAGGGTAATTTGGAGTGCTAGCTCAAGCCGGCGATTTGCCTTGGGCAGTGTAAACTTGCGGCCCATGGCGGGAAAGGCGTGCATAAGACAGGCATATTTGGCAGTGTAAAAACGTTCTCTCTCTCTTTCTCTCTTTTTCCTTCTTTCTTTCTCTTTTTATCTCTTTCTCTCTCTTTCTTTCTCTATCTCTCTCAATCCACGATCTCCAAGGCGATTCCACGGCCGACAAAGCCGCTTCTCCAGCTTATTGGCAATCTGAACTTTACTTTAGTGGGTAAAATGGAGGTGAAGGTCAGCATCGAGAGATTTAGGCACGGAGCGCGTAGGGAATCGCTTTAGAAGGACGATTGGAACGCAGTCCAATCATTAGACTGGACACTTAGCAATCATTATATTAGCACTCTAGTTTAGGTCCAAATGGTGTTGCAAGTGACCCAACCCCACTTAGGGAAAAGCCCTTTTCTTGAATAGCAAATGTATCCTTTCACAATAACTGATATTATGAAATGTGTGTGTGTGTGTGTGTGTGTGTGTGTCTGTGTGTGTGTATGTGTGTATGTTTGTATGTGTGTGTGTGTGTGTCTGTGTGTATGTGTGTGTGTGTGTCTCTGTGTGTGTGTGTGTGTGTGTGTGTGTTTCTGTGTGTGTGTGTGTGTCTCTGTGTGTGTGTGTGTGTCTCTGTGTCTCTGTGTGTGTGTGTGTGTGTGTGTGTGTTTCTGTGTGTGTGTGTGTGTGTGTGTCTCTGTGTGTGTGTGTGTGTCTCTGTGTGTGTGTGTGTGTCTCTGTGTCTCTGTGTGTGTGTGTGTGTGTGTGTCTGTGTGTGTGTGTGTGTGTCTGTGTGTGTCTGTGTGTCTGTGTGTAGGTGGGGCTCCTGGGTAGGACCGGCTCTGGTAAGAGCACCCTGCTGTCTGCTCTGCTGCGGTTGGCCTCCACCGACGGGGAGATCTCTGTGGACGGGGTCTCCTGGAACTCTGTGTCCCTGCACACCTGGAGGAAGGCCTTTGGGGTGGTGCCGCAGGTACAGCGTCCTGCCACTGCAACAAATGTTAGAGCAAATGATTTTAGATGAATAATCTCAGGTGTATCATGTTCAGCGCTGGGCGTCTGCCCTCACCTGAATGGTTTTTCCATCTCAGATGGATTTGTAACCTGTAGCCCAGTCGTCCTGTTAAAGACCAGCGAGAGTCAGTTACCATTTTGGGGTTGCGTCGTTGACAGGATTCAGTTCTGGGCAGTACGTGTTTTATTGTGTTTGTGGATCTATACTACGGAGGGAAACACGGTGCTACATCATACAATATCAACTGATGTAAACAACTGGATGGAGAAATTAATCTGTATATATTCATCCAACACTCACTATGAAACCCATAGGACACCACATGAGTTCAGTCCATCCCAACTCGGTGATACGTCTCAACGTATAAAAACATGGCTAAACTGTTTCTACACAGCGTATGTGCACCTGCCTAGACTAGAGGCCAACATGCACTACGATTGGTTGTAATTGTCCTTTCTGGTCGCGTGGCTGATAGCGAAGGGAAGTCTTGCAGCTGTTTTTACATTACCTTTCTCCTGCTTTGTGCAGAAAGTCTTTATCCTGACCGGAACGTTCCGAATGAACCTTGACCCCCATGGACGCTACAGTGATGAAGAACTGTGGAAAGTGGCAGAGGAGGTGAGCTTCACTTGATAGCCATCTACCTGACTGTTTGTTTCACTAAAAAGCTCCTACTGTCTTAGTATTGGATTTATGTCGGCTTGATGTCAGATTCAACATTATCGAAGCTGATAATGTAATATTAAACTAAGGTTTCCGTTGTTTCAAAACGTGAGACAAGTCAATACTCCCTGTTCCTCCTCAACTCTGACCCCTTCTGGTGAAGAAAGGTTTCACAGCAGCAACTTTAATGCTTTGAAGAACTATGAGCTATGTTTCAATTATATTTATTTAGGCATTCTTCTTTTCTACTGTTTTACGTTCCCACAAATTCCACTTTATCAATGGTTTTCTGTATGAAGCATATGCTATTGTGATATATACTGTCTGACGTGAGCATTACGATCATTAGGTAGAGTTGCAAATTCCAGCTTTACGCAAAATAAGTTAAGTTAACCACCATGAACCACCGTATTTTGTTTACAGTCAATTGTAAAACCAGAAATACAACAAATTATTTGTGTTTGACCCACTGTGAGGGTTTCAATACTGATTTCAGACTTTGGTGTGTGTGTGTGTGTGTGTGTGTGTGTGTGTGTGTGTGTGTGTGTGTGTGTCTATTTGTGTCTCTGTGTGTCTGTCTCTGTCTGTCTGTGTGTCTCTGTCTGTCCGTCTGTGTCTGTGTGTCTGTCTCTGTGTCTCTGTCTTTGTCTGTCTGTCTGTGTCTGTGTCTGTGTCTGTCTGTGTCTGTGTGTCTGTCCTAGGTGGGTCTAAAGTCTGTGATCGAGCAGTTCCCAGACAAGCTGGACTTCCAGCTGGCGGACGGGGGCAGTGTTCTGAGCAACGGCCACAAGCAGCTCATGTGTCTGGCCCGCTCCATCCTGAGCCGCGCCCGCATCCTGCTGCTGGACGAGCCCTCCGCCTACCTGGACCCCATGTCAGTGGGCCTCACACACAGGCAGAAAACTCACACAGACACACATACATGCATACAAACACACAGATATGCACCCTGCACACACACACACAGACACATGCATTCATACAGACACACATGCATGCATGCATACAAACTCACACAGATACGCACACGTTCACGGACACATACATTCATGCATACAGACACATACATTCACACACTCATAAAGACACACACAGATACGCACACAAGTACAGACACACACGTACATCTGCAAAGACACACATTTACACACAGGCACGCATAGACATGCACACGTGCAAGGTTACATATACATGCACGCTTGAAACTAAAAACACATACAGACAGAGCAACAAGAGATAACATCTGCTTTGTGTCATTAACACACAAACACGCAAACAATATCCCCATGTCTTCACACTATCAGATTGGAACAAAAGAGAAGATCAAAGTAGAACATCTCTATAGCAATAGTGTGTGTGTGTGTGTGTGTGTGTGTGTGTGTGTGTGTGTGTGTGTGTGTGTGTGTGTGTGTGTGTGTGTGTGTGTGTGTGTGTGTGTCGGTGTGTGTGTGTGTGTGTCGGTGTGTGTGTGTGTGTGTAGAACCCTTCAGGTCCTAAGGAAGACCCTGAAACAGTCCTTCTCCAGCTGTACTGTCATCATGTCAGAACACAGAGTGGAGCCACTGTTGGAGTGTCAGTCCTTCCTGGTAAACCCCCCACCCACCCACACACGACTGGCAGTGCTCCTTCCATCCCATAATGCCCAGCAGAAAGTGTCTGCTGCGCGCCTCTAAACTGTTGAGTTTGATGGGGATTGAGGGGATCCCCTAGCCTGGCAGTAGCCAGGCTAGGGGATCCCCTCAACGCGAGATCGATCCCCTAGCCTGGCTACTGCCAGACCAAGCTCAGTCGTAGGGTGATCCTGGTCTGGGGAGGCTGCTGTCGTTTCCTTCAGCACCAGAGGCGGGATCAACGGGCCTCGTTCAACCGACTCTGTACGCAATTGGCTGCTCGCCGTCGCTTCCCTCTCATTGTGTTAAACCAGCCAATAGCGCGCCAAGGGGAAAAGCCAGCTTGGTGATTGGCTCCCGCAAAAAAGTATCGGAAGCAGAAAGAAATGTATTGCTCCTCTCCAGACCCTTCTGCAGGGCGGACTCGAACCGCCGGCAGAACGGGCGGGGGGTACCCGGGCTGGGGGTACCCAGTCCAGGGCTTCTCCCCAGTCCTCCGCTCACGGTGATATCATTGAACCCCCTCCAGATGATGGAGGGCAGCTCGCTGAAGCGCTACGAGTCCATCCAGAAGCTGCTGAACGAGACCAGCCACCTGAAGCAGGCCATGAGCCCCGCCGACCGGCTGTGCCTCTTCCCCGCCCTGCAGCGGCTCAACTCCAAGCGCGTGGCCCCCCAGGGAGCCAAGATCAGCGCCCTGCAGGAGGAGGCTGAGGACGACGTCCAGGACACCCGGCTCTGAGACAGTGTGCACGCTCACTCACATGCACGCACAAGCACACACACAAAGGCGTTGGCGCAAAAAGCGTGTTTCACATTTTCATGTTTGATTTGTGGATCAACAGTTTGGAATGACAAAGCTACAAACAGATGGTAACGCCCTGCACCTGCCTGTATTCTGAGTCTTAGACACGTCTTTAAAGTGTAATTCCGGCGAGAATTGAACCCAGGGCCTTTTTCGGCATGAAGACCCATTGAATAAGCCCTCCAGACCCTTTTTTTGTTGATAATCGGGTATAGAACGTGCCCAAAGTTGCCCGGAGCAATGTAACAGCCCAAATGGCTTACATGTTATTGGCTAGAGGCACAGCGAACGCTTCCATGTTATTGGCTAGAGGCACAGCGAACGCTTCCATGTTATTGGCTAGAGGCACAGCGAACGCTTCCATGTTATTGGCTAGAGGCACAGCGAACGCTTCCGTGTTATTGGCTAGAGGCACAGCGTACGCTTCCGTGTTATTGGCTAGGGTCACAGCAAACGCTTCCATGTTATTGGCTAGGGTCACATCGAACGCTTCCATGTTATTGGCTAGAGGCACAGCGAACGCTTCCATGTTATTGGCTAGAGGCACAGCAAACGCTTCCATGTTATTGGCTAGGGGCACAGCGAACGCTTCCATGTTATTGGCTAGAGGCACAGCCAAACTTCCATGTTATTGGCTAGAGGCGCAGCGAACGCTTCCATGTTATTGGCTAGGGGCACAGCGTACGCTTCCAAGTCGGCATTTTTTTACCCACTAATATTTCTCAAAATAGCACCTAGCATGACTAGGGTCCCTACACATAAAACAAAGCATCAACAACTTTGTTAGCGTACTAGGAGTTCATTAAATAAAGACTGTTTTCCAAGTCTGTGCCTTACCGGTAGGTCCATGTTTCCAAGTCCACACAAGTTGATTACCGGCTACCGTAAATAATATAATAGAGGTGCAAACAAATTGAACTTAAAAATCTCCCCTCTTGATACTTGGCTGGTTTCAATTGTTTTAAATGGCACCTCTAGCCAATAACATGGAAGCGTTCGCTGTGCCTCTAGCCAATAACATGGAAGCGTTCGCTGTGCCTCTAGCCAATAACATGGAAGCGTTCGCTGTGCCTCTAGCCAATAACATGGAAGCCATTTGGGCTGTTACATTGTTCCGGGCAACTTTGGGCAAGCTCTGTACTCGATTATCAACGAGTGTCTGGAGGGCTTATTTTATGGGTCTTCATGCCTAAAAAGACCCTGGGTTCAATTTTTGAAGTACAGGGGGCTTTGTGAAAACTTTAGGAAAAAGCTTTGCAGCTTAATGCAATGCCACTGCACAGTGTGTGTTTGTGTGGGTCTCAGTGTTTGTGTGTTTGTCTCTATCGAAGCCTTCCATCCCATAATGCACTCAGCAGAAAATGTCTGGTTGTGCGCCTCTCCCCTACTCAGTGTGATGTGAACTTTAGACATTTTGAGGGGTTTCTACGCAAATGATTGGGGTTTATTCTATTTTTATATTAGATCATAAGCTGGTGTTTATACTGTTCTTTCTGAAAAACCCGAATCGTGTGTGAACCAGAGCTGCCTTACCATATCAGATTGGACTATTGTGGGACAGATTCCGATCAATATATTGTTTTACTGCAGCATTACCTTTCCCTTCATTAGGTTACATCGTCTTCCAGCCGATAGAGGAAACAATACATATTGTGGTGCACTCTTAAAGGGGACACTATAGCACCAGGTGTGAGTTCGGTTAGCCGTTACAAGCTGTTTTGAAAATGTGCAGCTTCTGACATCACAGGTGGGCGTGTCCACCTAGATGTATGACGGATAGATGAGCAACGTTTACTACAGTCCACTGGGTGGGCTGGTAGACTGATCTATCCAGCACACATCTAGGTGGACACGCCCACCTGTGATGTCAGAAGCTGCACATTTTCAAAACGGCTTGTAACGGCTATACACACACACACCTGGTGGTATAGTGTCACCTTTAAAAAGGGCAGTTTCTCCATCTAAAACCCCTAAACACACCAAGGGCGTTCACTTACCCCAATCATCACCCAGAGCTATTCAGCTGCAGCGCTACGCCCGCGGTACTGTGGAATCAAAGTGTACCAAAAGAAAACACAAAAACAGTGGTAGGACAAGTAGAAATGTCTAACGAGGGACTGGTGAACAGGGCGAGTGTGCAGCAATCAGTGATGATCTCATTCATTATATCGCCTTTTCTAAGCACTTTAAACAGACACCTTAAGGTACTCCAAGTCTATCCACATCTCAGCGACGCAAATAACCCAGAAAATACAAGCAAATGGTAGCTTCCATGAACCCTAAACCCTTCACTTACCGCGGCCCAGTATTCACAAGAATACCCAATCTCCTGCAGAACAAAGGCATTGATCTTGTATATTATTAGATCAAACTTTTAAGTAAATTAATTAACATGGAATGTGTTCTCTATTCATGCTGATTTATACGTTTCAAATATCCTTTACCACACATCAAAATGTGTTCCTTTAATTTAAATGAATTTTTGTTCCTGATTTCCTTCAAGGTTATTTCGGAAACTGGAAGACATTTTAGCTCTTTATTCTTATTTTATTGTTTTTTTTAGACCGGGGACTGTTTGGTAAAAGCCTTGATTCTGAATCTTAAGGTACCTTGAAAATGTTACCAGGACTAAGGCCTTGGTTTTTAGTGTTCTTCTTTCATAGGAAAATTACTGGTCTATGTGTAAATGCTTTTGATCAACCGATATATGCAGTCAAAGATAAACTATTTTGAGATCTTATGAAACCAGCCGTCTGTGTGTTTTTTGGCAGAAATCCTTTTTCTATCCCCACTCGTGGAAATCAATTGTAGGAATAAAACCAAAATTGAATTCAGACGGGGATTCCCGTGTAATTATGGGTAGTTAAAATATTTATTATGGCTTCTGGCTGACAAAGGACATGAATCTGTTACTTATTGCCACATTTCCGTTTACTTTTAAACAAGTAGACGGCTCAGAACCAAAAGTGATTGAAACAAACACTATGTACAAGAGCTTATTGTCAGCAGGATCAATACCACACGGTACAAGCATCATACCACATACACCAATCTATATACCAGTTAAAAGTCTACTCGTTTGTTATTTACAAATATATTTGGTAAAACCCTGATTATTTTTCAAAGGTACTTAAACCAACCTTGCGACTATTTAAAGATTAAACACCTTGAATATCTGAAAAATACTTAACAAAATAAAAAGTCATCCCTGTTTTATTCCAGAATACTAAACTCAGGAGCGGCGTCTCACCATTATCCGCGTCTCCGTGTTCGTTTTGGGCATTCTTCACATGCTTACACAGTAGTGTCGTGACCTCGCCGTATTCACTGTCACAGAGTAATATTCTGGAGTAAAGTCTGAGTCGCCTCTCTGGCGCCGTCGTGACGCTTCATCACGGCGGCACAGAATTAAAACTATGGTCCCCAACGCACACAACTTCAGTACAGGAGTACAGTGTAACAAGTACAGATATTAAGTACAAATACTTCAGAAAGGTCAGATCGTCCAAACCTTTTTCTTTACAATGAAGGGGGCAGTGTGGGGGGGCGTGTCACAGCGGCGTTCACTCTGCTAGTCGTCGGGGGGGTTAGCGTCAGTCGTCTGGTTTCTTGTGGTTGTCCTTGTGGAGGATCCAGATGTCTTGGGGCGGCTGCTGGCTCAGGTTGTTGCTGTTGACAATGTTGTTCTCGTTGTCGCGGTGGCTGTGGTTGCCGTTGGCGACGGCTGGCCTGGCTTTGCTGCGGTTGGAGGGGGCGTGTCCCCGGCTAGCTGCGGCGCCCGTGACGCCACTACCACCGTCACCGGCGTGGCCACACCCGCCCCCGGCGTCGGCGAGCGGCGTGCCGGGGGTGGCGGCGGCGGAGCGGGTCTGCTGCCCCCTGCTGCTAGGGACCGGGAGCTGCGACTTCAGCCAGGGGCCGGAGGGACGGGGGCTCTGGGGGGCCGGGCTGGGAGCACTGGTCTGAGGACACACCGCGACACACGGCTCTGAGAAGAGGATCGTATGGAGGAACAACAACCACATTCATCTTCTGTTTTTCAGGTTTTCTGCATTTGTTTTGGGTATTATTTTATATTGTTTTAAATCTCTTTTTCTCTTAAACCTTCTGTGATGTCCAAGCAGCCATCGTGAGCGTCTGCAGTAGAGACTAGCAGGTCGTTCCTCTAATGGTCTGTGGGTGGTTCAACCATTCCACGACAACCGGAAGAAATGTGACTTTGGTCGGTCCCACTTCAGTGAGGCCGACCGTACGACTCAACAACAGAAATGGCTGCGCCCGTATTTAATTTATTTGTATTTTTAATCACGCTTTTAAATGCTCTTACACACTTGATTACATTGCTACTTTATTCCAGTCACCTATTCATGCATTGCGCATTGTCTTTCTGTGCGTGCAATACAATGTAAAGTCGTGTTGTTTGTTTTCTAACTGGTTTACTTAAGAGGCTAATGTAGCTAACAATACCAATGACTAGCCGATGAGAAACAGGAACGCTATAATTGCTGCAAGCCAGGAAATGACGTCACGTTCTCGATAGAGCAGGTCGGACGTACCGACGTACAGTACAAATGGATAGCACCCCAACAAGCACAACGAGGGTGGCAGAGCTGTCGAGTCATTGGTCAGTCGCAGTCACATGACGCCGCCGCTCACCTCTTGGCTGTGTGGTTGTGGGCGGGGCTGTGGGCTGTCTTCTAGCCCCCTGCATGGAGGGGGACTGGGCAGGTCCATCATGGCGTCCACGGGGGTCGGGACCATCTACGGCAAGCACAGCAGGACAGCACGGGGGCATGAGTGGGAGCCTAGTTTAAATCACAGCGACTGGGCATCATACCTTCTCTACGGGCATCCCCAGAAAACATGTAATTATATATATATATTTTATATCTGGTAATAATAGCTGTTCATAATGCAATTTGTTGCTAGACCTATATATATATATATATACATATATATATATATATGTTATATCTGGTAATATAGCTGTTTATTAGGGATGGGTAAAAAAATCGATTTAATCGATTTTGGATCGATTTCATTTAAATTTTGCAATATCGATTCATAGGGCATGAAATCTTTTTTTTTCTTTTTTTGTAGCCATTATCATTATTATTTTTGCACTTAAATAAACAATGCCTTAATGCAATTTGCAGTGATGGAGTGTTGTAGTTCAAGTGCACTTTCACTTGCAATTCCTTTTTTCATTTCAAAATTGCACTTTTGAGACTTGAGACATTTTTGTTTACAGCTCAAGTTTAAACTGTCCAATTTACAAGTTTGCACTTAAAAACTGTTGTTTAAGATGAAGAGAAAAAATAAAGTACATTTGTATTCTGTAACACAGTTGAGCCATTTTCATTATTTAAGAGCAGATGGAATCGAATCGAATCATGATTAATCGATTCAGAACCTTATGAATCTAAATCAAATCGATTTAGGAAATTGGCCACGATACCCAGCCCTACAGTTCATAATGTCATTTGTTGCTGGATCTGCATGCACTTTTAAAAGCAGCTTGTTCATTAATCACGGACAAGAAACGGACAGACAGAGTTGAGTTCAGATATCACTTCTTTAACACCAGCATGTGGTTTGGTTGGTGTGTGCGTGCGTGTACCTTGCTGATGTCAGGCTCTGACTTGCTGGTGCACATGCTCTGTAGCTCTCGAATTAGGTCCGTCTCTTCGTCTGAAAACACAGACAGACAGACAGAGTCCCTGGCTGCAGTCCTGCAACACACACGCGCACACACACACACACACACACACCCACACGAACACACACTGAGCAACTGTTCCCGGATTGGAGTCTCGAGTGATGTAGATCTACTCTATAGCCATAATAGTTTGACGTCTTCAGCATCGTTCCTATCCATTCAAATCGATCCGCCAGAGCACTGCTGCCCCCTGCTGGCTCTTCCTATTAGAGATACCTCATATTATTTATTAAGTCCACAAACACCCCACTGACCTCTGGTTGTTGCCGTTGGAGAGACTGACATCAACGCTGGAGAGTGAGCCTGCAGAAACAACATAAACAGGGTTGACTTTCCAATGACCTCACACACGCAATAAAGACCCATTTCACAGTGGCGTCATCGTGGGACTGTGTCCCTCAACACCAGTGTTGGGAACGTTACTTTAAAAAAGTAATTAGTTATAGTTACTCACTATTTGTTCCAAAAAGTAACTGAGTTAGTAACTGGATTACTCTATAATAAAAGTAACTAGTTACCAGGGAAAGTAACTATTTGCGTAACTGTAAAAAAAGAAAGTTGCTATATGTCAAAGAATTTGGATTTTTCTGAGCAGTTTTCTCTTGGCCTTAATGTGTTAGATGGTTGAACTGCCCATTGAAGGCCCTGATATGCGTCCAACTGAATTTGAATTTGCTTGGTTGCAAAGGCTGTGGAACATCTGCCGAATACTACAGAGAATGCCAACTTTTCATTGGATTGCTCCGGACTCGCCATTTCTGCTGCTTCATCGAATCTGTTTGGTATGTGCGTTTGCGTGTGTGTGTGCCGTGCGTGTCCTGGCTTTTGTGTAAAAAGACTGGCTCCGATTGGCCGCCATGAAACATGACTGCCTTAGCCAATCATAATCGCTTATCTCGTTGTTGACCCACCCGGTCTCCTCACTAGCAGTTTGTGTTTGGAGCCGGGGGTGCGTTCGGATTACGCAGTTTATTCAACAATTCATTGTAATGCACCACATTTAACGTACAGTAACGGTAACGGCATTATAACGACAGAAACAGTAATTGGTTCGATTACCCCGTTACTGAAAAAAGAACGGCGTTACCTAACGGCGTTCTTTCAAACGGTGTTATTACAAACACTGGTCACAACCCTCATTATGGGTCTGCTACTTTTCTTTACCAGGACGCAGGTAGAAGACCAACCTAGTGATCGGCCACGCCCTGGTCTATAAAGGGAGCAGACCCATAATGGTCCATTAGACCCACTGGACATGGTTTGTGTTAAGACCCCCCCCTATGGTCCATTAGACCCACTGGACATGGTTTGTGTTAAGACCCCCCCCTATGGTCCATTAGACCCACTGGACATGGTTTGTGTTAAGACCCCCCCCTATGGTCCATTAGACCCACTGGACATGGTTTGTGTTAAGACCCCCCCCTATGGTCCATTAGACCCACTGGACATGGTTTGTGTTAAGACCCCCCCCTATGGTCCATTAGACCCACTGGACATGGTTTGTGTTAAGACCCCCCCCTATGGTCCATTAGACCCACTGGACATGGTTTGTGTTAAGACCCCCCCCTATGGTCCATTAGACCCACTGGACATGGTTTGTGTTAAGACCCCCCCCTATGGTCCATTAGACCCACTGGACATGGTTTGTGTTAAGACCCCCCCCTATGGTCCATTAGACCCACTGGACATGGTTTGTGTTAAGACCCCCTTACCCTCTCTGAAGGAGCCGCCACTGCTCCAGCCGGAGGACGAGCTCGTCTTCTTTCGAGGGCTCGTATTGGCTCGTCGCCACATGCTGCTGGCCCGCCCCTTCCTTTCACTGCCACCGGTTCCCCTACAGGAACCAATGGCAGTGAGGGGGAAGGTCCCGCCCCTTAACTCCAGCAGGTACCGGTCGAGTTCTGAAACACGAGGAGCACAGAAGTCAGTGAGGTCCCACTGCTCTCCCGCGGCCAGAGTGGGACCAGACGTTAGGGGGATCTACTGCGAGGACCAGAACCGGGTTCCCCTAGAGCCAGAGTGGATCGATCCTGGTCTGGGGAGGCTGCTGTCGTTTCCTTCAGCACGAGAGGCGGGATCAACGGGCCTCGTTCAACCCACTCTGTACGCAATTGGCTGCTCGCCGCCGCTTCCCTGTCGTCATTGTGTTAAACCAGCCAATAGCGCGCCGGGGGGAATGTACTGCTCTTCTCCCGCCCCTTCTGCAGGGCGAACTCAAATCGCCGGCAGAAGGAGGGGCTACCCAGTCTAGGGGTCGACCTCATTCCATGTTCTCCTCAACACCCGGGCCCATCCCACAAGGTGGCTCTGAACCGGGCCAGCTGTGTGGTCACGCACAGAACGACATGTCTCTGTTTGGAAACATGGCGGACCCCCTGGTGAGGC